>NW_025940390.1:0-38393 GCF_000764305.2 Hyalella azteca
ATTGTTGTGAGATGTGTGTATTATAAAGGAAAAAAGTGTAAAATGAATGAAGAAAAAGAAGAAGGGGGGGTGAGGTGGTGAATAACTGGTTTACACAAATGCCTGCGGAACTGCGCAGCTACAATAACTGCCTTAAATTATAAATATAATGAACCATGAGGCGGTTGTGACCGGTGACCGCAACCATTCCGTATAGTAAGGAAGATATACACTGCGTACGCAGGTTCAGATGGAGGTAATTGAGAAACATTTGCGCGAAAAAAATCATTTAAAAAGCTTACCATTCAAAGCATGATTGAGAAATCACTCCCTGATACTAAAATTTCTCGGCTAGAAGGCACAAACTTCGAGTTGGTTTTAAATCTGGCTGCTCAGAACTCATTCATTTAGGTTAAATCTGAAGTCTTGCAGCTCTAAAGATGTTGGTTCCGTGAAATCGTTAATTTTGCCTCTCGGTCTTCTCGTGTCCATAAAATTTATTGCTTCATAAACGATGAAACAATGTAGTCATTAATATCACAGGTGTGATCAGTTCGACAAAGCTATTTAGCAATTGAACTGCGATTTTCCTTACAAAAAATTCTTGAATTTTTTTCTTTATAATAAATGAGTTCGCAGATCGGAAAGTTTTTTGCACGCCTCAGTGAATTTTGTTCTAGGCTACGCAAAAAATGGATTCAACCTAAACAGTGTTTCTTCCTGGGTGCAATCATGCAGGAATTCTAGTAATAGTTATTTATGTGTCAAATGTCAATCCAGCTGGGTCGCTTGCTTGGTCCAGAAATGTCAGACGAGTTATAAATGGAATTTTCACTTTAGGTGTTACGATATAATATGCCATCTCTACCAGTTCATACATCCCATCTTCAAAATTTCGCCCCGGCTGCAATATAAATAAACTCGCGTGTCGGAAAGTGGGCATTTTCCACACCAATGCCGCAGTGTGGCAGCCTGACATAAATTGTACAATGCATAGTACGATGTAAATGTATCACGATTCAGTAGTTTCGGTAGTTTTCAGTAGTCACGATTATCAATGCACTAGAATTATAGATGTTATGGCGAGTTATGGCTTCGGCCTTCTAAGGCTTGATTGACATCACACTACCGGGCACGTGCTAGTCACAGTCCAGTTCCGTATTTTTTTATGCATTTCAATTGAAGCAATCACGCTAGCCGTGCAAGAAACTGTCATGCTATGCATGGTCAAGACAAAAAGATAGTTTGACCGGGACGTGACTGGCATGACCATTACTAAAACGAACTGAAGGAATGGAAGTGAAGAGGAGGAAAGCCCGTGACCGGACTGAACATGTGAATGCAACTGGAAGGGAACGGACCGTGACTGGCATATGCATGATACGTGCCCAGCTGTATGGTTTGAAACTGTGAACCAAGCCTTAAGGCAACCACGATGCTGTAGTTATTACAGAAATGCGTGCATCATGAACACTGGATTAAGAAACCAAAACTCAAGAAGTATCATCAACTAACAATGGTTAGATGATGGTTTCAAAACTTACTCATCATCATCATCTTAAACTCACTCACTCATCATCATCATCTTTAACTCACTCATTCTTCATATAACAATGGTTAAACATTAACGCAACACTCATAGTCAAGTAGCGAATAATTTAATTGAACACTTTGCCAAAAAACAACTGAAACATTGGATGACGCAAGGCCCGTCTAGACTGTACTTGAAGAAGTTAATTTTATAGAGAGCACTCATTACCTTTCTAGCTCATAGTCTTTGAAAATGGTGTATTATCGTAATGCAGATCTGATTTTTGAATAAACACATCCCCAAAGGAAGTGGATACACGAAAATTTTTTTTTTTTAATTTTAATCTCCACTCACGTGCAGTGACTCACGTGTCTACACATCGACTCCTCATGGTACAATTCAGCACGGCAGCCACGCCCTAACAGAAAAAAACTATACAAGATACTAGCGTACAGGCTAATTCGTGAGTGTCGGTACGTTTACAACAGACAGACGGGAATGCCTCTGCTTCAGGAGAGAATTTTCTTTTAAGGACGAAATTTTCATGCTGAGTTTCGTGCAAATGCCAAACATACAGCCGGCAACAATGACACCGACGTTTAAATTTCTTGCCCTATTTTCGAGCCATGAATGAACATTCGAAAAAAAATTCTCATTCAACAAAGCCAAGCATGGTATCTTCAGACGTCCGTAACAAAGCCAAGCATTATTTTCTTCAGACGTCCTCCCTTTCATGAGATATAAATAGTACTTGGAGATAATGAATCATTTACTAAAAAAATGTATTCAGCAATTTCAAAATCGCCAATTTTATTATTATTATGATGATTATTAGAATCTACAGTCAATATATCGTGAGGCATGCATGAGTTGGGTTAGCATATGAAATTTTAAAGACTATAACCCTCGTTTTGATAGTGAATTATTGAATTTTGATCATAGTAGCCTAGTTAATACGTAATCGCGATACAACAAAAATTTACTCCACATTGCTGTGTTTGTATTATTTTAGTTAGTATGAAATGTTCAATAATAATAAATAATTTTATTTTTCAATCAGATTTTTCTACCACGAGTTTTGTCTTAAGTTGATTAAATAATAGAATCTTTGAGCAAGGTATTCATGCAATAGTTCATTAATTAGATTCGCCGATGAGGCTTCATGAACTGCAACCTAGCAAAAATTAACTTAAATGGAGAAGAGGAAAATTCGCTAGCGAATTCCACACTGGCTCACATTAATTAAAACTTCATTATCAGTTTCTTATCAATTATCGGTGACAGTTTCCCCTACAATTTAGGGAAAACTATCAAGGAAAAGGACTTTTAATTCGTCCCAATTGTAACCTGGGCACACGACTTCTCTTCATTGTCTGAATCCGAGAGCTTGTAAGTCATTGGACGGTTGATTCGTCGACTACCGCTTGTCTAATGTTCCCTTTCTTTACATCTTTGAGAAATGAATTATATGATAATCAAAAATAATATAATTAATAGTTAATTAATTAAAGTGATGAGCGAGGCAAAATCAACTTATTTTCATGTGTATTTATTTTTTTCATTAAATTTGTTTAACTAAATTTATTTACTTTTATCTTTTAATTTATTTCAGACATTACTATTCGTAACATATGGGCGATTTGTACAATAATAACTTTGTCTTTGTATTTCATAAAAAAAGTTTATGAACCTGCGATGATAATATTTGCACCCTCGCATCTACATTCTACATCATCCCAAATATTCTCGCCGTTAGGCATCATTCAATCGCTAATAATTTTTTGAGATCCATCCTCTGGTTACTTTCAAGACACATCAAGGCATGTTGGGCCACTAATACACGGCCCACGTGTTTGTCTTACGAAGTCTGCCATGATAAAGGACAACCAAGGCACAGGGATTTTGTCAAACGCACGATTTATGAGAAATCAAATTTGTCAATGGCCTAAAGCTAAAGCGGCCAGCTGTAATTACTTAGATTGCTTTGACTACAAATGATGCTTAGTGGTTATTGCACTGTACGTAGTTTCCATAGCACTTCTTGAATCGTGGAAAACTTATAATCCCGTTCATGAACTTTCAAATTCATGAGTAATTTTTTGTGGGTTAATTTTTTCCTGAAATGTTCGCTATACCTCATACAAATAATTTGACGAAGGCTATTAATTGTTGAGACACACCACCTACCTGTTTCCTGCCGCCCATCATTGAGTTCCCAACGGTTTAAAATAATTTTTTCTTCCATCATATCGTAGTGATGTCGGCGCTAAAGAATAGGCTTGGTGTGGCCTGTCGTCGATTCTTGTACTTT
This sequence comes from Hyalella azteca, assembly GCF_000764305.2. Lineage (NCBI taxonomy): Eukaryota > Metazoa > Arthropoda > Malacostraca > Amphipoda > Hyalellidae > Hyalella > Hyalella azteca. Next base: position 3,822 of record NW_025940390.1, read on the forward strand.
TCGTGACTTGTTCACAGGAGATCTAAAAACAGGTCATATGGCCGGATCTTCTCAAAGCTGAGGATAGATAATTTGAAATAGCTACTAGGCTTCCACCAGGTTCGATATGGTGATGGGCATTCTAAGTTTGAGCATATGTTTCTTCATAGCTTCGTCTAGTCTGTTCTTGAACGCGTTCATAATCGGGGCGCCAACGATGTCATCGGGGATTCTGTTCCACATGTCGGTGACTCGAAGCGAGAAAAAATGTTGTCGCGTGGACGAGTTGCATCGCAGTTTTTTAGTTTATGGCCATGGCTTCTGGTGTTGGTTCTTGTTTCAAATTCTATTAATCCTCCTAAGACCTTGTATTAACCACGAGTATATTTATATGCAGACGTCGATAACAGAGGCTTGGAAGCTTCATATGCCACACGTTTTATCCTATTAGTAGCTTAATATTTTGGAGAATTGTCACAGAAATTTAATTTATGGATACGTCCCATAAATATACATACGATCTAACATTTATGGACAATTTATGTCTCCGGACAGTTATTGTAAACAATTGATTTAAGATAACACAAAAATTTACACGGAGCCAAATCTTTTACATAATAAATGCTAAATCTTCTCTGAGTTCTCAAAGGTTAATTAGACTACACAAAAATGCACACTACAAATTAGTGCTGAGCCGATACCTCAGCAAGAATGGGTTTCAACTACACGGCAGTGAGCGGCACCGGCGCGTTCTTTCCCCGGTGCTCTCATTGAAAAAAAAAAAACGGACAGCCGCTTGTAGACAGCAAATTTGGGACGTTTAGCTGCGGTCAAAATACGGCCGTTTCATTGACTCGAATTCGCATATTTGTTCAGATTTGCAGGCCCCGAATTCAAATTCGCAGCCCTGTAGTTCCTATTCACGGGTCGAGTCAGTATAAACATTTTCTCTTCATTGTTTTTTTTAGCCACGGCTTGACCAACATCCAGTCATCCACAGTTAGCCCAACTCTCCTTCAACTTGCAGCAGCCAATGAGGTTAGGTTAGGTCCGATTCGTTGAAATGACTAAATTAGGATTGAGGGAACTGAATAATTGGTTGTGCAGTAGAACTGAGATAAGTATTTGCCAGTGGATCAGGATTTACCCGACAAGATTGATATGTTCGCTGTTTTTGGAATATATGATAACCCAGCAGGCATCTGACGTTGAAACAACGTTGATTATTAGTAGATTTCAGGTTGAAATGTTGAACAACCAAAATTAAACGTATTATCAACGTCGAAATCTGGCCAACGCTAGAAGGGACGTGAAACAACCTTATTTCAATGTTGAAATAACGTCGAAATTGGTACGTAGAATTTTTACTAATTTTTAAACGTTGAATCAATGTTGATTTCAGGTTGAAATTTTGAACAACCAAAATTAAGCGTCCAATCAACGTTGAAATCTGACCAAAACTAGAACGGATGCAAAACAACCTTATTTCAAAGTTGCATGCAACGTCGATATAGGTACGTTGAATGCTTACCAATTTTTAAAACGTTTAATCAATGATGATTTCAGGTTGAAATACTGAACAATCAAAATTAAACGTCCGATCAACGTCGAAATCTGACCAAAATTAGAACGGACGTATAACAACCTTATTTCAACGTTGAAACAACGTCGGTATTGATGCGTTGAATGTTTACCAATTTTTGAACGTTGAATCAATGTTATTTCAGGTTGAAATGCTTAACAACCAAAATTAAACGTCCAATCAACGTCGAAATCTGACTAAAACTAGAAAAGACGTGAGGCAACCTTATTTCAACGTTGAACAATTGTCGATAACGGTATGTTGAATGTTTAGCTATTTCCAGCATGTAACTAATGTTATCACACTAACATTGAATGAAATATACATATATAAGTGTACGATTAATGACCAGAGAATGCAGTTCAATTTTCGAAGAGTCGAACAATCCTTTAGCTTATTTCTGTTGCTCATGCACGCGAGCTGCCGTTGTCAAGGTTTCTAAGGCGTCGCGTGGTCTTCAGCAATCCTGGGTTCGAATCCTTTCAGCGTCGATTCAACCACAGAATTTAACGTTGCAGTAATGCCGTAGTAGTAACATTGATTCAAAGTTGCATTGTAACGTCAGTACGATTTTTCATGAGAGACGTTGCTTCAATTTTCATCCTAAACCTATTTTCACCCCGATCTCAATGTCGTAATGCGTAGCTGATTCAACGTCGATTCAACCATAGAATTCAACGTTGCAGCAACGTCGTAGTGGCAACATTGATTCAACGTTGCATTTTAACGTCAGTACGAAGTTTCACGAAAGATGCTTCAATTTTCATGTTAAACCTCCTTAGTTCACCCCGATCTCAATGTCGTAATGCGTAGTTGATTCAACCGCGATTGCCTGCTGGGAATTTAGTGTACCTTACGCAGGTATCGAAAAAATTAATCACTTCTACGTCAGTTTGTTTAGTACATTTTCTGAGCCGTCAAGCAAATGTGAGTACCTATAGTGTTTCCAGGGTGGAATTTTATGTTGAGTTATCAGTCCACAAGCCTCTATTAATGCTGCACGAAAAACATGCCTCTACCCAAGTTGAACTGTCATCTGCTTCATATCAGGATCTACGAGCATGACTCGCAAAATTTTTGATGGCTCGCTCAACATACCTTCTTTGAACTGCTATGTAACAATCTTTTTATGATTGAACACTAGAATTGTCATGTCAGTACAATCATTATCTCCAGAGGTCAGGCCAAAAGACATGTGGTCTAAGCTTTTGTACATGTGATCTACAAAAGCGGCACAATATCACCAAAAAAAAGTCATGACCTCTTAATTACCTCACATAATCTAACTAATTATTCCTGTGCACAGTTTGATACAATACATAGTAAAAAATCAAGCTGCTATAATTTACTGGATATATTTTCTACTCACATCAATTTTGGCGACTTTCCATATGATAAAATTTTCTTGGCTTCATTTGTATGAAAAGGCGCATTACGTTAAAAAACAAATTGTAGCCATGAACAATCTTGCAAAAAAACCTATCCTAGTAGTTTCAGATCAGAGTACCAGGAGTGGAGCAGAGGTGTGGGTTTGATCTGGTCAGAACCTGCGACAGTTTCTGGCTACCTGCGACAGTTTCTGGTCAGAATCGGCAAGGAGGCCGGGCGGTTAAGCCATGCAAAAATTGTAGCAGTGAGTTGGGTGTTCGAGACCGCAACAAGCTGTGAATGTTCTGCGATGTGAGGAATCGGCAACATCCGCATAAAAACACACATCCGCCATATTTTTCATTATGTTTTCTCTCTCTCAATCGTCATTCCAACGACTCGCGCCTATTTTTCTATGTAAATAATTTACTCTTTACAACACTTCTCTTTAACTTCACTTCTTGTTTGTTTGTCTTTCTGTCTGTCTGTCTGTCTGTCTGCTACAAATCTTATAATCGATATTTAACACACTTCTACCTGTCTAATCGATTTGAAATTTGGCACACTTGCATATAGTTGGAGACAATGCATGAATCAAGTGACAGAATAAATAATTTTTAAAATAACATTTTTTTGTCAATATTAAAAGAAGTAAAAATAATTTTGTCAGCTACAAATCTTATTATCGATATTTGACACACTTCTACCTGTCCAATCGATCTGAAATTTTGCACACTTGCGTAAAGTTGAAGACAATGCATGAATCAATTGACAGAATTAATAATTTTATAAATTATTTTTTTTCCATCAAAAAAATGTAAAAAAATTTCGTCTGCTTCAAATCTTATAATCCATATATGACACAATTTGACCTGTCCAATCAGTCTGAAATATTGCACAATTGCATAAAGTCAGAGACAATGCATGAATCAGTTGACAGAATAAATAATTTTGAAAATTTACAAAGTTTTGATATCATAAAAAATTTTGATAAATAATTTTTTTTACTATTTGAAAACAAAGTTAGAAATTCATTGTACATGTGTAACATCAAAGACGCTGGATTTTTCAGAAGTGTTGTCTTTAGAAAGTAATTTTTAAACGCATATTATTTTAATACTTGCATATGAAATCCTTCAGGTTTTAGTCGCAACTTGTCACTGAAATTTTCGAAATGAATCAAGCGCTAGCTACACGTACAGGCGCTAGCAGGCTTCACCTCACGGGGAAAATATTTTTGACCCAAGTATGGTTCCGCTATTTCAAATGCTTACCTTCCTATTACTCAACGATCATAATTGATCCTTGCGTGATTCACGATTGTTTTCATCAAAACTAATTATAAGCATACATATGGTGACCGAAATAAAGGCCAATGTTTGTATGAGGGCGTAATTGGGTTGTTCATTTGCTCGAGCACTGCAACGTTCGCGATCAACGACCTCAATTATGCGTCTGGGACTATTAGACTTTCAGCTATGATAATGACGAAGAGTTTTATTGATTTGTATTTTAGTGATTGCTTTGAGTAACTTATATTAGGAGAATACGTAAACGTGGTTCTTGAACGGAAAGGATTTATTATTGACAATTCCTTTTTGGAGAAATTTTCTGTGTTTCAAATAATTTTCACCAGTGTTATTCCTGGTCGGAATAACTCAGGGGAAAGAACAGCGAGATATGTCGGTCAACTGCCGTAGGTCTGCCTTCAACACCTCCTTCATGTCTAACTCCGCTGCACTTTAGGGATTGTTCCTGCAATTGGATCTCCCGTATCGCATCAAGGGAGTGAAATGGGAATAACAATATTAGTAAAGCCAAAATTTTAGGTAATGTGGTATGGTCAAGTAAGAATGAAAATTTGCTTCAATTTTCTTTAAATCAACTTGATGCTATGAAGAATTATGAATTATAAATGTGAGGAAACGTGCAATGGTGGGGAGCAGGGCCTCATGACAATGTCATGGTATTTGTAATTTTGTTCATTATTAACATGTTTTGTAGAAAAGGCAAAGGTATTGAAATAATAAGTAACTTGGTATATATACAGAAATAACGCGATGGAATTTTATCTATTAAAAAAATCTTGTATCATTAAACTGCTAAAATCGCAAGTTGACCAAGAGTTTGAATACAAATAAAGTTTTGCATTCAAATTCTTAATAATAAAAAAACGGCAGTGTACATTTAATGACATCAAGTGTTGTTCCAAGGGTAGGTGCTCGATGTCACAGATGAAACAACAAATAATTAAAGCCTAAACCCATGCCGGCGTGAACAGGTCCCAACCTAATCTAATTTACCACAGAGTTGCTTATTTGCAGGCATATGTAAAGTATTTATTATATGTGAGACACATATTTATTAGAGATAAATATGAATCCTCTAATTTTACTCTATTGATTGGATAGATGCACGATGAACATCGAAAAGATGCTGAAGCTGAAAATACAAGGTATGTATATTATAGTTAATTTTTGAAGTAAACTAAGTATATTCAAGCATTTTTCAGCTATAGAGTTGAATTAAGGATATATTCAGAGTGATTTCTCTCACCAAAATATGTTAAATTTGCATAAATGTTGCTTCTGATTGAAAATAACCGAGATTATAGTAATATTTCATTCAAAATTAACAGCTTATGTATGCAGTACGAAATTTTAGATTGTTAATAACTGTCTTGAGCAGTCATTGAATGGGCTGAACCCAAGGCTTTTCTTCACGAACTTGGTTAACGTACACCATGATACCACCGTTTCATTTCGCCAACTCAGTTCTTCGTAGTTAAACGCTAAAACGAAATTTCTGATATATAAAAGTAAAGTTCTTATTTGTATGTTCGAGGCTTGTAAATCACAATTACAGCGAATTGAAATTTGGCACATGTCAGGAGAGGCACTGTGTGATGCCTGTCCTCCAGTCGACGTACAGGTAATACAATATTTATCCTCAACTAGTCGCCAATTCTCGGTTTCCAGGTAACACAACATAACATAGTGATGTCAGCGCTGAAGTGTAGGCCTGATGTGGCCTGTCGCCGATTCTTTTCCTTTTCGTGCCTTGTTCACAGAAGATCTAGAATCATGTCATTTGACCGGATCTTTTCATGACTGACGATAGTTTGAAATAGCTACTAGATCTCTACCGGGTTCGATAAGGAGCTAGGCATTTCAAGTCTGAACATATAGTTTTTCGTAGCTTTATCTAGTCTGTTCTTGAACGCGTTCATGCTTGGAGCGCCAACGATGTCATCGGGGAGGCTATTACAAATGTCGGTGATTCGAAGCGAGAAGAAATGTTGTCGCGTGGAGAAGTTGCAGCGCAGTTTTTTTAGTTTATAGCCGTGGCCCCTGGACCAAGCTTTCTCGCTGTTTTCAGCACGCTCCAGACTTGAACAGGATCCTTTACAGGCCCCAAAAGAGGTCTGCAGGTATTGGCAGCATCTTTCGAGCGTAGCCTCTTGCACGCTGTAACATCAATCGCTTAGTTGAGGTTATTGCTGCAACAATCTAATACATATGCCGTGTCACCCATCACTCGGTTCTTCGCTTCAGATGCGGTACTTTCGGGAATCCCAAAAAAAAACAGGTTGGACTTCCTACGTTCTCTATCAAGGAATTCACGTGAGCTTTTGCTAGCGACTTTAAATAAATCAGCTCTCCTGTTCTTTATTTCCATTTCTTCCGTATTTTTCAGCTGAGCCTTCACTTCAGTCAGCTCATTAATTGCATAGCGAGCTCAATTTGTCACTCAGCGAGCGCACCATACCGCTCAAGGAATTTACTACATCATTCAACGATTTCGACTCATTGCCGTGCTCTTCCACCAACTCCTCGAGCTCAGTTTGTCACTCAGCGACCGCACCATCTCACTCAAGGAGTTTACTACATCATTCAACAATTTCGACTCATTGCCGTGCTCTTCCACCAACTCCTCGAGCTCAGTTTGTCACTCAGCGACCGCACCATCTCACTCAAGGAGTTTACTACATCATTCAACAATTTCGACTCATTGCCGTGCTCTTCCACCAACTCCTCGCTTTTTCGAGCACCGAGAGTTGGTTTTTCGCAATCACGGCAAAACCAATTAAGCAATTTAGATTTCTGGAGAAATGAGGAGGTTACACTCCTAGAAACGTATTTACAGTACAACCTCGGGCAGCAAAGGCTCCAGTTAACGAAAGAATCAATTAACAAGAAAATATTTTGATTACATTTACCTCGCTTAGAGGAAAAAAATTCACTTTACGAAAAATTAATGCATCATCGCTAGGATGATAGCGATGATAGCTAGGATGAAAGCTAGGTTATTAAGATACCGTCAAACGGGATAATAAGAGATGGTTTGTAGCGTTTTTCGTTAATAACTTCTTACACCGACACATATCATAAACGAGTTTGGGCTCATTTTAAAGGTATTGCAAAGGCTATCGTATTACCTCTGCGAAAAAATTCCATATGCTATTCGTAAGGAGCCAGATGCAAAATAAAAGCCTCCCGAATTACCCCTGCGGGAACAGGATAATAAGGGGCACTTGAAATAAAACTTAATTTCAAATCGTTTGAAGCATGTAGAGTGTTATCATCTATTACTAACAGTAATCTGAAGTCCTCCTCTTCCTTTGTAGATGATGTAGATGTAGAATTAATAACATTTTCTGTAAGTTTTACTTCTTTTTCCTTTATTGATTTGATATTACCGAATCCATAGACATGCTTTTGAGCATTGACAACGACTTTGTCCACTGCAACCTTACAGGACGGCTTGTAATTTCGCACCATTTTAATTAAGTCTATTGAATTCCCTATAACATAAAAAGATCGTAAAAAAACATACCTGACACAGAAAGGAATTTTTTAGCGACAACCATTATATTTTTTGGAGATAAATAATATTTTAGTTCAATTACTTTTCCTTCTATGTTACCCAGTGCACAATTCTATCTATGACATTCTATGCAAAATTGTGTGATGAACGATGATGCATTAATTTTTCGTAAAGTAAAATTTTTCCCGCTAAGCGAGGAAAATGTAATTAAATTTTTTCTTGTTAATTGATTTTTTCGTTAACTGGAGCCTTTTCTGACCGAGGTTATACTGTCTATGCGTTTTTAGGGGTGTACCAATTGTAATTATATATATATTACTTCGGGGGGTGTCTCTTATTGCCCCGTCGTGCAGGAATGACCGGCATTTTTTTTTGGGGGATGCTGTGGTTGGCAGTACATAACTAATGGCGTGCTGCGGTTGGCAGGACCTCCGTCCGTCAGTCTGTCCTCCGCATATAAGTGATGGACATCGCCTCATTTCCTATATCATTTTGATATGTACTGAGTACTAGATACTTGAGGTATGTGAACTATCAAGTCAACCTCGGTACTGAAAAAATATAACTTAGTACTCACTGTAGTGAGTGACAGACCCAGTTAAAATTTAGAGGCGCGTCGCCGGCGCATTTAAGTAGATCGAGGTAGGGACGATCGGACCGGGCGCCCGCGCAACATCCCCGTAACATGGGCGAAGTGTCCACTTTTTAAGAGCGATGGTTCTCTCTTAAGCAGCTTGCGGCCGCGGTGCGTTCCATGGACTGACCGCGTGCGGCAGCGCCTCCATCATGGGCGCTACGGGCATGCAACTCTGTCGCAACTTACATTCCCAGTCAAAAATCAAAGGCGTATCGCCGGCGCGTTTGGGTAGATTAGGGTAGAGACGCTCGGTTGGGGCGCCCGAGAAACATCTCCGCATCATCGGCGAAATGTCCATTTTTTTAAGCGCGACGGTTCGCTCTTAAACGGCACGCGGCCGCGGCGCGTTTCATAGACTGACCGAGCGCGGCAGCGCCTCTATCATAGTCGCGACGTGCATGAAACTCCGGCGCAACTTACATGGCCCCCTCCAACTATTTATTTAAAAAAAAACTCGGCGGTATATCGCCGAGATTATTGCCTCTGCACTACCATACTGGATATGCATACACATTCATGTGAACGTGCATGCATTTCCAGCATGACAGTACAAGCAAAGAATCTCGGGATATACAGCCGAGGACATATTAAAATGATCAAATACTAATTTCCATAAAACATAAACAAAAGTAAGGTTTTGAATACAATGAAACGATTGGCAGCTGAAAAAATGTATTGAAAAANTTAAACTAATGACTAACTTTTTTTGAGCAGAGTTATGTACGCTATGTATGACACTCACGCCCAGTAACCGCCATTAAATAAAACGATTTTAATTCACTGAAGGAATTATTTGAACCGCAACACGATATGATACAATTGTGAAATTCACCTGAAAATATTAAAAATTTTCAGACCTTGTTTGAATAACCGAAGGTACATTGTTGCCTGTGATCAAGCAATGCACTGTAATCACAATATCAAGCAGTTTCATCCCAACTCATAGCGACCTGAACATTTAATCAAATGCTTAAAGGCCCTGAATGCATAACCGAAAGTTCATCTGTTGCTTTTTCTGTCAATTAACAGTTTACGTATTATTTATGTGTGTTCTATGACATGAATTAGAAATTTATCTCTTGGAGCAACAAGCATTACTTTTCTACTGCCACGTACTTATCAAGTATTTTTCTGCTCTCTCACCCCTTAGTCGTATTTCCATGCCTTCAAGCACCCTGAGGTTTTTGAAGATGTCCAAATAAATCCAGATATTTTTGTCCTATAATTAAAGTAATTAATATCTTACAACACGTAAGCTTAAAAAATAGGTACAATCAATTCTCATTTCGTTCCATCATATGCCTTGACAAACCTACGCATGTACGTACATACATCAACGCAGAACGAGCATTTAGTCGAACTGTAAGCATTCAAATCATTTAAATTGATTATGAACTGAGCTCACATTCTTTTTGTGAGATAGAAGTATTCCATTTAACAAGAAAGTGACAGCGTTCTGAGATGTCTAAAATGCAATGTCTCTGTGTAAACATCGGTATACGATATCATCAACGGTCTTTTGTTCAACAGGAGGGGATGTCAAAGTTTAAGTTTAGGTTCAAACACCAACTTACGCACGTACGTTTTCGATTGAGGAATCGATTATATGTATATAGCAGCCGAAACATGGTCGTAAGTAGCAGGCGGCCCCTCGTTCGTAAACAACCTTAAAGTCTCGCGCAAATTATCGCCGATGGTCGCAGAGCGGCCCGTCCATCGCCTCCCGCCGACGAGCGCAACATCGCCCAGATTTGGGAGAAGCGGCCAATCTGCCGTTGTGCGCTCATAATCGCCCTCCACGCCGATAAACAACCGCGCCACGGCCTTAAATTTTAACTGGGTAGTTGTCAAGTGTGCACCCTCTTGCCTAAAAGATCTTTTACATATAAAGCCAAATTTTTGGCATTGTGTTTAGCAGAAATTGCGATTCAACGTATACCAATCTGTTCTGAAGACTGTAGGACAAAATTTGTGTTTTTACGTTCATTTCTCACCTCCCGAAATGAGTGTCTCAAGACATCGCTCACGAAAAATGAGCTGCTCGTCAACATATCTATTTTCTACGTCTTTACGTGTCTCATGAAATTCATTTGTCACATAAAATTAAAAAATACCGGCGATAATGACTTAACTAATACATTTGTTAATAATTTTAATTGAAAAACGAAAATTTTTAGCCATAAATACCGAAGCAATAAAATCCACATATCCGAAATACAGCGATTAACGATGATGGATAAATTTTAGCAACTGGAACATTAACCCCATTATTTTGGGCCGCAAGCAGTGGCAAGCTACAATCTCGGCTGCAATAATTTTGGGCCTTCATTCAATGATCAACTTTTGCACATGTCTATTCGAATTTGGTTTACTTTTCGATTTGTTGAAGTTGAAAATGAGTGTGGAAAGACAAGAGATGGTTCAAAATCGCCAGAAAGAAGAAAGTAAAATGAGAAAAACAGTAGGAGATGAAATGGGTTTGTTGTTGATGTATTTGGTTAGGGCAGGAAGAAGTATCTCTTACAGTATCTCTTTATTCAATTATTCGAAAATAATGGAGATATCTACTTCTCATTTAAGTGCGTTTTTTTTCATTTCCAAATGTTTTGTCTCTTTTTTTCAATAATGATTTCAGTCTGTGATAATGGTAATGATGATGACGATGAGCGTGAGGGTGATGAGCAAGTTGCTCAAGGCTCAGGTTGTTCTTTTTTCAGCCATTTTAATACATTGCCTTCTGTCAAGTCTGTGGTGAACTCACAAATGATAACTGTAAAATGGTTCAAAACAGTAGCGAAATAAGAGTGATTCTTCGCTATTGTACCGATCTCTTCACCGCATGAAAACAACCGCGGTGAAATCTGCGGAGTGAGGCAACAATCAGAACGCTCTAAAAATTGACTCTGTAAATTAATAGATGCAGCATACTCATAGAATGTAGCATCTTCTTTGTTTAACCGAAGTACATGTTGAAGTTGCTTTGAAAAATAAAGAGATTAGTTAGAAGAGATAAACGTGGATAATCTCTCATTGATCCTTGACCAAGAACAGAAATGTTTCACGACAGAATAGGCCCCTGTACCTTTCGCTGACTTTCTAGATTCAAAATAGTGTCCGTTATGCCACACACCTGATGTTATTAGGGTTATAGACTTCGCAATGATGAAGCGGGTTTGGTCAAGATGTATATAGATGAAAGGTTTTTAGTTTCAAAAGTGTAATGAAATCTGGGACTAACTGCTGAAAGTGTGCATAATATAGTATAGTATATTCGGCGTCGAAGAAATGGCCTGGATAGGCCTGTCGCCGATTCTTGTACTTTCTTGACTAAAGTTAAGATGTATGAGGCGATTGAAGATGAATATTATAAGAGAAATCCCTCAGTGTGATCTCACTCCTGACTAGTAATGAGATATGAGTCTGTATGCATAATGTAATGAGACATAATGTTTTGGAGTCTGCATGACGTGAATAGAGACGTATGACGTTAAAACCTTTTTATTTAACTCATGATGCTTCTCTTTCCTATTTAGTTTGATTTTGGACTGCGAACTCTTTGCAATGATCAATCAGAAACCATCATCCCTTCAGGTTTCACGTTAACGTTATTTTCTTAATCTCTAATGTCAGGTTGGTTAAGCCGTAGTGGTTTATTTTAGGCGCGTAGCTGGTTTTCTATCGTGGCAAATGACGAAATGACTAGGAGGAAAAAATAGATTATTTAAAAACGTCCTATATTATAGAAACTCATACACCTATTATAATGCTGGATCACTGTTGCGTAAGACATCTACCACACGGGCATAATGAATCATCGCTAGAGGCCCAGGTACATGAATTTGCAACAATCTGGTCCAATACACGGCCTATAGTCACTTACGAAATCAATCAATGATCATAAGTCACAAGTTTTAAGCAAATAACGGCTCTGCCTCCATTAAATTCCTAACGAGTGTATCACCGGCTTTGGGAAGGAGACGTAGGCTGGTCGACACCGCCGTCACTTTCTTTGCGTCGTAACCGTGCTACCAGCTCTGGCTTTCCCTCTCACGGCCGGTCCGGCCGTAGAACTTGTGACGACCATACTTCCAGCTGGTAGTATGGTCGACCATACTTCGATGAAGCTACTCCCAGCTCATTGTCGTGTTCCTGCTGTTGATGATCGTGACTGTACCTCTAATTACGATGACTGCGTCGGGTTGATGACCGTACTGATAATTTTTGCTCAGTACTCGAAACCAATAAATGTTCTGATCTGCCGGTGTTTTACGCGTTGAACGTTTCTTGGCCTTTTGCGTTTTCTTGATAAATCGGTTGTTGTTGTTGTTGATAGTTGCGTCCAGATTCACGCTCGCCGGGTGGGAGGCTGAGATGTTGGTCGGGGGGAAGACACCGGAAGAGGGGGGAGATGGACGAAGGCAGGAAGGGCTGCCAAGAACGCCGCTGCCTCCACTGGGCTGTCCCACAGTGAGGAGACGCTGAGTGACGTGGGGAGGGCGGGGCAGGCGAAGAGATGCTGGACGGACTGGAGGGATCCCCGCACTCCGGGCAGGCGGAGCTAGGAGAGCGTCCGATCCTAGCGGAGTAAGATGCCAGGGAGCTGCAGTCTCAGCTGGGATAGCGCCGAAGGGTAAGGACGAGGGAGTGAAGCCTCCACTGATGCATTCGGCGGTGGTGGGGCTGCGAGGACGGCGTTGATAGCGTTAGTCGCCGTAACGCGGGAGGCGATCTCAATGCGGAGGGACCGCTTGGCCTCTCCATAGGCACCGGCGGGCATGATACTATTAGCCAAGAATTGTGTGACAAGGTGGTCGAGCCTTGACTGGATGGAGGCTTTCATGGAGCGGTCCCCAAGAGGAGCAAAAGCGATGCGGAATGAGGTATGGGAGGGCTGGAGGATGCTGCCTAGGAACTGAGCACATGAATTCCCTATAACATAAAAAGATCGTAAAAAAACATACCTGACACAGAAAGGAATTTTTTAGCGACAACCATTATATTTTTTGGAGATAAATAATATTTTAGTTCAATTACTTTTCCTTCTATGTTACCCAGTGCACAATTCTATCTATGACATTCTATGCAAAATTGTGTGATGAACGATGATGCATTAATTTTTCGTAAAGTAAAATTTTTCCCGCTAAGCGAGGAAAATGTAATTAAATTTTTTCTTGTTAATTGATTTTTTCGTTAACTGGAGCCTTTTCTGACCGAGGTTATACTGTCTATGCGTTTTTAGGGGTGTACCAATTGTAATTATATATATATTACTTCGGGGGGTGTCTCTTATTGCCCCGTCGTGCAGGAATGACCGGCATTTTTTTTTGGGGGGGGGGGCCATTTTCTCATAAATAATGAGAATGAGATACCTAAATTCTGTCAATCTTGTTTTTAAGCCAACATCTGTGTGTAATTTTTATGTAAGTGAAAATTTTTAATGCATTGAATATTTTTTTTTACTTCAGACCTTAGCTGAGGTACTTTTCCAAAATCTCGCTTTTCACACTTTTTTCATGGATTTTTAGAGGTAGTAAATGTATGATTTCTTAACTAGCTTTATGCTACATAGATAGAAAAATGCTGAACTTCACGTCACTATTTTTAGTTTTGCAATATTTCAATTAGTTTGGCTGCTACAACATTTCTACAAAATGTCGGAGCACTGTCCCTTATTACAACGCCCGTCCCTTATTACCCCGTTTGACAGTACTCAAATAACTTGAATTAATTGATACTAAGCATATCAATCTCTACGATCAACGGAACTTGTTAGCAGGGCCAGTGGTAGGGATATTTAGAACTGGTAGTAGTACTTGGAGGATATCGCGGGAGAAGTCCTACTCTCAATTATATAGATCAAATGTCGTTTCGATGTAAGAATAGACAATCATTCATTTTTCGTGCAGGTATGGACACTTTTCAGTCAATGAATCTTTATTGATATTCGAGAGGAACAATTAAAATATTACCGTGACGAGCGATGTAGGTCAGAGTTTCACTAACTCAGGTGTGACAAATAGGAGGCAGGGTATGGTGAGGGTACGAGTCACACCGAAAAAATTGGAGCAAGTGAGCACGACTAATAAGGTTACGAGCCTCAAAAACAAAAAAAATATGGTTACGAGTAGTTCGAGGATAAGAGCTAAAATAAAAGACAAAACAAACATTATGCAGAACAGTAAAACCAGTTACGCTGTTATTGATACGCTGGAGAACCTTAGATCCTACCCCTTGGTCAGCTGAGAAGCGCTACTATGAAATGTAGCGGCCGCTACCGCTACCGCTACATGCTCTAAATGTAGCGGGCGCTACTGCTACCGCTACACCCACTAGATTGTAGCGCCGTAAAATGTAGCGCCGCTACATTAGCCGCTACAATGGCCAAATTTATTGGAAATATCTAAATATTTATTGTTCTGCTATTGGGATTTACTCATAAACATTTAATGATAATAAAACATTTTCAAAATCTAAAAATGTAGCGGTAGCGCTGTAGCGGCAAAACCTCGTATCGCTACTTAAATATGTAGCGGGCGCTACCGCTACCGCTACATTACCTTAAATTTAGCGGCCACTAGTAGCGACCGCTACATGTAGCGCGCTACTGCTCACCTCTGCCCTGGGTATTTCAAGTCCCCTTTGAGTTGGTAAGAGCTTGAGGGATTTGAGCGCGATTACCACTGCGTCATGCAAGTAAGGACGTAAGAGTTGAAAGCCATCGATATTGAAAGGTCAGAACACCGAGTCGTGGAAAAAAGTGAACAAATCAACTTCTCGCCAACGAGAACAACTCGTATGTCAACATAAGATTTCATATCAAGAGTAATGCACCAGTTTGCTTAAAGTACCATAGATCTCCTGAACTCTTTTGTTTCAAAACTGTCGTACCCCTATCGTGCTGATTATTACTAAGCTGATTTTTGCTGGGTGGAACAGCATTAAGAATCTATATATTATATTGTAGGCTCTAAACTGGTTTTGATTTAGCAAATTTCGCAACGTAAATATAATATTGTCATCACAGATGAACTTTTGGGTCATTTGGATTGACACACAACGCATGAATACGTCACAATTTGAAACTGCATAATGATAACAGATTATAATACAAACAAATAGAGACTATCAACTGACCCAATTACAGCACAGATTTCAGTAATAATGCTACGGAGAAATACAGGGGTTAGGCAAAATAGGGTAAATGCCTGACATTTTGATATTGTAATTTTCGAACATATGTTATGATCGAATAATGAAAACGTGGCATATTTTCATGTTTTATTGTTGCTGCTAATCGATTATTTATCCTCGCACAGATATTTTTAGTGATTTTTTTGTGTCTATAACCTAACCTATAATCGATTAATGGCTAATCTCTCTGATTTTCAAAAAAGGTCAAATTGTTGGCACCCGTATGACAGGTGCTAGTGTGAGAGAAACTACGTTGCTTGAGGTACTGTCTCAAAAGTAATGACTGCTTGTGAAAGAGAAGGAAAAATATTCTCAGCAGAGCACAGGCCTGGCCGAAAGTCTAAGTTGTCCCAGAGAGACCGTCGGTACTTTAATCGAATAGTGAGGGTCAATCGAAAGACAACGGCTGTTAAAATTACTGCTGCCCTTATAATGGACACCTACCAAACCCTGTTTCCATAAAGGCTGTCCGCCGAGAGCTGCACATATCTGAATTCTATGGAAGGGATGCATTTAGATCACCTCTAGTTTCAAATACAAATTCTTCAAAGCGTTTAGAGTGGTGTAAAAACCTCCAGATTGGTCCCTCGAGCAGTCGTAAAATGTGATTTTTTTCTGTTATAATCATCGTCCTATAATAATCGTTTACCTTATTTCCAACCTGTGGCCTAGTTTAAGTCTGGAGACAGCCCAAAGACTCATTTAATCCCGACAGCCTCCAACCAACATTGAAACATGGCGGGGTATCTGTGATGATCTGGGGTGCTATTTCTTGGAAATCTTTCGGACCAATGATTTCACTTCATGGAAGAATCAACAGCCGTGATTAGGAATTTTGGAGGACCATGTTCAGCCAACGGTTCAAGCACTGTTTCTGGAGAGGAACAGCATCTTTAAAGAAGATAATGTTCCGATCCACACAGTTGGTATATTGTTAAAAAATGGCACGAGGAACATTCTAATAAAGTTAAGTATCTCATTTGGCCACCACAATCATCTGACCTGAATATTATAGAGCATTTATGGTCGATTATATACATATACAGTCAGGAATCAATTCCCGCCGCCTTCGTCTTTGAAGGAGCTGGAGGGTATTTCAACTGAAGAATGGGTTAAAATTCCATTGTAAAAAATTCACAATTCGTATGAATCAACAACTCGGACAATTGAGGCTGTAATTGCCGCAAAATGTTGACCTACACTATACTAAAATTTATTTTGTGAATTTCTCAGGTATTTCCCTTATTTTGTCTATCGCTCGTATATTGGTCCAACCTTCCTCCGCACTGAGTAATTGTTGATTCATCTGGAAGGTAATACTATATCTTCACTTCAATTTTGGTTCTTCAAGATTCTCAAATTTAACTGATAATGTATGCTTGAAACGTTTCGTCTACGAATGATTTTGTTCATATTAATAATCTGTAAGGCATAAAATATGGAAAATAGAAATATATTATAAAAAATTTTCTCCAGCTATTTGTTTATATGTAAAATAGCTATAAATTTGCTGGCGCATAACTTCTGGATTGGACAAAAATTGGTATTCTGTCGCTTGAGTTATGGCGCAACCTTTTAATTCTTTTAATTATTATTAAAATATTGTTTTGATTATGTTTTTTATGATTAATAATTGTGCAATTTTTCTGATTTACAGTGCTTGTGCTACTCCGACGGAGGAAATTTGGAATATGGATGCTAGTTTTCACTTCTTCGTTATTCTGCTATCAAAGCAGCATCAGATTTTCAGGTAAATGTACTTAAGTAGCTTAAAATTCGTACAAATTTTATTTCAGTTCAGCAGAAATTTGGGTACATAAATGTTTTTTTAATGGGCAGCCATCCATAACAGGTTTATCAGTAATTACATTAGTCAATACGCCTGAAAAATATTCAAATTTATTGGGAAGGTTTGGGATTTACTTTTTCATTTTTTCATTTCAATAGAAGCACTATCTATTATTTTTTTCAGTTTTCATTCCAGTTGCGACGTTATCGGAAATTTATTTGAACGCCATGCGTTTATTTGCCATATATGACTGTAAATCATTACATATACTTTGAAGTGTTACGCGGATTGGATGGAAGAAATTTATTCACAAATCGTTTATTGCTATCATATATTCAGGCTGAATGATTAGACTAAGAGGCTGGCGGGGCAGGCGGAATTGTTAGCGTGACAGCCGTGAGCTTGAGCAATACCCTGTCAAAAATCAAAGGCGTATCGCCGGCGTGTTTGGGTAGATTAAGGTAGAGACGCTCGGTTGGGGCACCCGAGTAACATCTCCGCATCATCGGCGAAATGTCCATTTTTTTATGCGCGACGGTTCGCTCTTAAACGGCACGCTGCCGCAGCGCGTTTCATAGACTGTCCGTGCGCGGCAGCGCCTCTATCATAGTCGCGACGTGCATGAAACTCCGGCGCAACTTACATGGCCGCCTCCAACTATTTATTTAAAAAAAACCTCGGCGGTATATCACCGAGATTATTGCCTCTGCACTACCATACTGGATATGTATACACATTCATGTGAACGTGCATGCATTACCAGCATGACAGTACAAGCAAAGACACGTACAGCAGAATGAGGTGGATGTGCAAGTAGATTTCCCTGTTCTATAACTCCTGCCCTTATGCTCAGCCAGCCTAGTATAGAAATTGCGTGCCGTCATACCGACGTAGCATAAGGGCAGGAGTTATAGAACAGGGAATCTACTTGCACATCCACCTCATTCTGCTGTACGTGTTCATGCCGAGCAGTGCAACACCTCTGTATCGGATAGTGATTTCAAAATACTAGCTTCCGCATCCGGTGTTAGTGATCTACGAATTTTAATTTTAGAATACCTGTATATATTCAAACAGTAGCCTAGTCTGAATGCCGCTTTTAGCTCATTTCCTCTTGAAATAGTAAATAGATAGGCCGTTTACGTTTACTAGCATTATTTTCATGTCTTATCTATTTATTTTTAGTGCATTTTACTTCACTAATTGATTTATTTGTGTTTCTAGGACTGAACTTTTTCTGAACAGAATTTTGTGTTTTGAACTGACGAATCGCGTTATTTCAGATGGGAACACTTTTACTATAGGCTTTTTTTCTATTTGCACTCTCTTTTACTGACTTCACTCAAAATTCAGTCATTCACTGACACGGATCATAAAAAAAAATGCAAAAAGAGTTCCGAAAACGGCACAGTTAAAGTTAAAAGTTGAAAATCTGGGACCGCAAAACACGAGCATCCGCTCTCGACCACGGCTGAAACTTGACTCCCAGTTGAGGATTGGGCGCGTGATGGTTCGATAGGTGACAATAATGTCCTTGGAGAAGCCCCAGTTGGTACCAGCAACGGCTTTTACGATGCTAATAGATCCCGTCGCCTTCGTGGCTATGGCTCTTTCACGAGGGGAGAACGTGAAGTGCGTATCCCAGGTGACACTTAGGATTTTGGGGGCTTTATCCAGGGGGATGATGCCGTTGCAGATTGTGGCAGATGGGTGGGATCGGGATTGGTGAGTATCTTGGGTGAAGAGCGTAACCGAGGACTTGTCAGGAGCCACGCCCAGTTTCTTGGCAGTCGACCAATCTGAGACGCTACGAAGGAGCACGGCGAGCTCAGCCTCCATGCACAACGTCGAGCCTCGGAGACGACACGAAGGTGGTAAGGTCGTCCGCGTATGAGGCAATAGGGCGGTATGAAGAGCCCCGGTTTCCAGGTTTGCCCGGTTTAAGGATTGGAATAATTATTGAATATTTCCAAATGGATAGGATAGAGGCTGTAGAAACGGAGATGTTAAAAATGCGGGTAAGGAACTGGAGGCCACGTGGGCCGAGGTGCTTGAGGTGAAGGACCGTGAGGACGTCTGGACCTCGAGCGGAAGAGTTGCTGGCAGCTGCGATGGCGAACTTCACCATGTCAGGTGTGCAAGGGGAGAAGTCCCTGATTCGACGTATGAGGCGGCGGGTGGAGAGGCTTTGAGAGTGAGGAGCGATCGAAGTGAAGAGTTTGCAGAAGGCGAAGGAGATCTTGCGCTAGGAGGAGAGGGAATTAAGACCATATTGGATTGGCTGATTGGGGGAGGGCGGCTACGCTTTCCGGCTAGGGAGCGAAGGATCTGCTGCACGACGCGAAATGCGTTCGTCAGGTGTTCCTGGCATGGGCCTGTATGGAGATGTCGATTTCCAGGTTGAGTTCTGGGAGCCGGGGGTCGGTTGTGTTGCGCGCCCTGATGTCATTCCGTTGCTCGATGAGCAACCGGGTGCCGGGGTTGACAGAGGGGGAGAAGTTCTTCCGGAATCCGGCAGGGATATGTTGTCTGGCAGCAGCCGTCAGAACTCCTCTCAAGGTCGACTCACCGCCACACGAGGTGGGGGGAGGGACCATCTCGAGTGCCGCTTCGATGGCAGCCGCGTAGGCGCGCCAGTCAGCTTCCTCGGTAGATAACGTAGTCGTTCCCTAGAGTAGCGAAACTGCCGCAAAATACTGTATACTTCCGCATCTAAAAACATTATTCTTCACCTCACATATACGCCGGTCGCCTATATTCAACTGGCTAGCTCGCTCGTGACACCCGCTCGAGACTAGTCTCCAGACTCGATTGCCTCTCGCCGCCTCGCGGTACGCCGTGCTTCTTGTTATAGTCCGCAACCCGCAACGCAGCGTCGCTTCGATTTTTACCCTAAACGACCCAAAGTTCCCCCCCCCCTCAAAAGGAACAACCACTTTACCCTATATTTTGCTATCCGCATCACATCCTAATTAACAGTCGTAATTCCTACTCTAATCAGCCGTAACATACTGTAAAATCTGAGGAGCAGCTCTATTGAAACGCTCACCTTATGGACTCGAATATCAAATAAAAAAATGTACACACGACTTATATCTCAACTGCTGATTCGAAAATTGAGACAAGAGATGATGATGTCCCATCTCTACTTCCGTACTTAAGTACGGAAGGAACGAAGCATTGGGGTATCTTCGCCACGGAACAGGCTTTTAGACGCGCCCACTCATTGTCAAATTTTTTTAGCACGACAAGCACAAATTTCCCGGGCCATGCATTAACGCAAGTCTACTGATAAAAATCAGAAAAAGTATCATATTTAGCTACCTTTGATGCCTGGTCTTACTCAATAATCTTATTCTTATTCATGAAGTATAACGCACGAATACAGACAGACAGTACACGCAGCAAAATTAAAGATGGAATTTATGATGTTATGCCTTACCTACATTTATGACTGATTAATTTCTTTTCAGTTTTTAAATGGCGAGCGCTGCAAAACGAAGAGCTGTTGGTGGAAGTTGACGCTTTTTCCGGATCCAGTCGCATTCCTGTGCTTTATTTGTAAGTTTTTATTTATAACAGCACGCACGATGAATTAACCGCACCAAAAAATATGAGCATAAGCCTTTAATTCTATTATTTTTATTTAGTATTCCGATCTCCCGCGAACTGATCTTATACTCAGTGTAAGCTATGCGAACGATAAGGTTTCTCCGGCGATGGGGGAATATAATTCATAAGTAAATGATAAAGGTGATAGATAGAGGAAAAATTCATCGGTGAATGTGAAAGGAGAATAGAAATACCTTTCATCGTAGAAATTTATTATGCGACAAATAAGCATTAAGAATGTAACTCACTTGTATAGATACCATCAACTGGGCATGAATGAAAGAATCAATAATAAATATTTTTTTGCTTGACTAGTCAAAAAGTGTCGTTATAGCGCCAGTATCAGAAAATGATCCAAGAAAAATAATTGTAGAAATATTGTTCTGCCTGAAGTCAGATACTATTTACTGGAAAGACCATATAAGGTTAATGAAGAGGTATAACTTAAGTTATTGCTTAAGTTGCTGCTCCTGACAATGAAGATATTGTCGACGTAGATTACGGATAATATTGTGGACGATCAATTTATTAACAGTAAACTTGCTGTTCCTCCTAAGCGATCCGCATGATGTCACTGCCTCTTGGTTAAATAATTGGGTGCACTTTTTCACAGCACACTCATGCATTGTCACGCTGTTTACTAACTCGAGATTTCTCTTCATACACTTGCAAAACAACAACTCAATTGATAAATGAATAAAATGATGTATTAAAATTATGCATAAACACTTTGAACAACTTTAAATTTCTATAAGGTAGTAGAAAATTCATGGGTTTATTTTTAATGAAGACCAAATTATTGGATTTCATCACCATGGAAGTTCCTCAATGCAAAGTATGGTTGATACAGTTTCTATCGCATGTGCCGAAATTTATTGTTGTCGGACAAGGATGCATCTAATATACGCTCCTATATCTTGAACTACGGTATTGGTTTCGGATGAAAAAAAAATCATTTTGGGACTTCCGAAACATATATACAATAATTTTGTGTTTTGCAGTAATTATTTTGCAGTGCGTTCTTTTGCAAATGTAAAACTTAAATGAATTTTATGCCTGATTGATTTAATATTGTCAATAAGTACCCATCACTAAGTGCATAAAATACATATTAAGTTAAAGTGTGTCAAAAGGTTCTGGCTTATTAGTACTTGGACAAAACATTTTCCGATCTAATAATTCGAATCATTCGACCAAACATGGATACGCAACCGCATTGTTCAGCAGGCTATCGTTGATTTCCGGATAGTTTCTTGCACTAAATTTGATTTACAGAGACATAGAGCCAGAAGACGGGGTGTACCATATCTTCCTTATGGAAACCTCGTCAAGAAGTACAATCACTCCAAGAGCTCTGTGTGTCATAGAAAGGTTAGTCGGTGTAATTTTATTAGCATTATCTACTTGCTCTCTCATATCCATGTTAAATGGGTAAGATATATTATAGAAAGTTCCTTGAAAGTCAAAAAATACATGAATGTCGTAAGCCTGTCGTGTGTGTTATTCACAAAGATTTTGAAAGAAGTCTATAGCTTTTCGGACTGCCCAGTAGCCATTTAAACCAATCGAGCAAATCCTGATAACTAGAATTTTTAATGAATTCTCACTGATATCAGCTCTGATCTTCCATTAAACTTTATCTACTCTCTTGTAGCGTGCACGGTTGATGAGTTGAAAAAAATGCCTGCAGAGGGTAACATCAAGTTTATTTATATATTTCTCCTCGTTACCACCGAAACTGACTTATTTACTTTAACATTCAACAAAATGAGAGCTTATATTATAAATATAAATTATTAAATAATAAACGTGTTGACAGTATTTTATTTTCCAGCTTTTTGTTAGGCCTGTTTTAAGATGCTAACTCGTGACTTCATAAATAAATTCGAGCAATTTTCATCAAATCACTTGTCAAAAATCAAACTATTAACCAATTGCAATTTTTTCGTCGCCCATTTTCCAAGTTATCCGTATGATCATCATTTATTCCCTATAGTCTAATCAATTGATGGTAATAACCAATTAAGTGTCACTTATACAAAAATGCCATAAATTTTGCTTCTTAGATTCATTGAGCTCATTAAAAATTTAATTCACAGTGACGACAATAAAAACCCGAAATTTATTTACAACATATATCTTCATTAGTGAAAGAATGTGTGCAAGCATAAAATATGAAGAGTTTGAAACAGATTTCATTTTAAATCCAATTGAATTAGAAAAATATAAAGAGAGAAAAAAAATATATATGAGTTAAACTGGCTATTTAATTCGTTATCTAATTTGTTATCACGTAAAAAATTTTTATGTGAAATTAACTTTTATTTATGTTTTCTTACAACAGAAGATTGTTGTTCTCGATTAAATATAACAGTTTATCTCCTATTTTTGGACACTATTTACTTGCTTTGTCATTTCTTTCTTGTATGCGACGTTGAAAAATTTTCCCGAATTTTAAACACAAAATAAAATTATCAGTAAACTCTTTAGTTGGTGCTCGCTTAACCCGAGTGCGGTTGTCTGGTTTCTGGTGACGTCGTCGTCGCTGGTGGGGTCATCATGGTTGGACCTGAAGGCAGTAGCGGCCGTCCACCACAACCTTCGTCTCGCCTACCTCGATGTGGGCTTGGCCTTTAATGGCACGCCCTTTGCTAAACTTTATACTTCTGCAAAATTTTTGGAAACAAGTAAGTAAAGTATTTAAAGAGTCCAGTTCAACATTAGTTAACGTTAAACAATTAAGGAAACAAACTAGGGGTCAATTGTCACATAACTGCAGTCAAAAGACACCATTGTAGATTTGTAGTTAGGAATGTAGATTAGCAATAAAAACAGCTCTTCTCTGATAACGTCTTTAGGTTAAGGTTGAGAGTAATATCTCTACGGCTGAGTCAGGGTTGGCAATGATAAAATCAAACTGATTAAATTATATGATTAAATCACTTGAATTTTTTTTATAAAAAATCCTGATTTGTTTTGATTTGTTATATATCAAGGACTACTACACACAGGACATGCACGCTTTGGTTTCAGTGCTTGCTAGCGAAGGCGAGTGCTTTCGCGTCGTTCCCCGGTGACTCATCGTGTCGATTTCGCGTAGTGATCTGAGCTAAAATAATGTCAATATTCTCGACCATTTGCCATTCTATTTTGTATACTCTGACGATATTGTTGACACCCCAAGCTTGAACGCGTTCAAGAACAGACTATACAAGGCCATGCAGGAGCACATGTTTAGTCATGAAATGCCTAGTACCCTACGGAACAGCTGAAAGTATAGAAACGATTTTACCCTACCGTCCGTTGAAAAGATTCCATCAAAGTACCAGTCTTTTAGATCAGCGAACTATTCAAGAAAAGTACAAGAATCGGCGACAGGCCTATCCAGGCCTATTCTTCTATGCTGAAGATACTATACTATGCCCTCATTCACCGTCCGAATGCTGTTGTAAGTAACTATTCCCAAAGATTTTGAAAACTGTAGAAGCTAAAATCGAATCCTCAAACCTGGCAAAAGAAAACGCAGAGAGCCCTTTCTTTTCAAATCTTCGGCTCCAAACGTCTATTTTGGTAGTGTGTGTTTTCGGTATGGCAACCGGTTGTAGAGATGTCGCAAGTCAGGTCATGAGTCCTGGATTGACGGATTGTCTTTTAACTGTGCGAAGCAATTGAACCAGTACCAAAAAAGTATTTGCAGACAATGCAACATAAGCAAGCACTCGATTCTTGCCGTTTCGATGACGAATCAGCAAAAAGTAGAGGTTTTCCAACGCATGCAGATAAGATTGCGACAACGGGCAATCTCATGGAAGCAGGCATGTTCTCAGCACAGATCGGCTTGAGTTTAAGAGATTTTACTGCTTATTGTGCATTTGAATCATATATAACGCCACCTGATGTAGCAAACCCGTTGACACAAACTTGTGGTGGCTCAACGGGGGAGGGAAAAGTCGACGGTGCTTTTCTCTCGTTTATTTCATATACTTGAGTGACTTAAGCTGAAAATAAGATTTAATATCAGTTTCAGGCGTCTGTTTCTACGACCACCTGATAGATTTGTAACTGAGAGTCAGGATACTTTTTTGTTCCAAGTATGACTAAGGCAGCTTTAGGCAGGACAAGTGAAACGCACGGTAGCACTAGATCTTTTATAATAATAAAGTGGCTCGGTGAGTACAGAAGAAAGGGGATTGACTGGCACAGCACAAGTACGTGCTGGAGGAGCGGCTAGAAAGGTGACGGCTAGGCAGTTCCGCTACGACTGACGAGCGGTGCACAGATCGAGATATATAAAGGCCTTAGCAGGGATGACGTCACTGAGCGTGAGTACCATGTGGGTACAGAACAAGCTACAAGATGATGACGTATGATAACCTAGATGGTGATAGAAGATCACCGGGCATTAGTTAATAGGTCGAGAAAGACTTACATGAAACTTACACTAGGCAGGGGCTAGACTCTCAAGAAACGACCGGCATTTCTGAGGCCGATTTTTAAATTAGCATTGATACGCATTGCCGTATAACTCGCAAACGAAGGCAAAATCGAAAAAAATGATCACGAGATGAACATCACAGTTGTCAGGTTAGGTGTAACACAATATTTCGTTCAAATCTAGAAATTAGAAGAAATTTTTTGATCACTGTAATTTGAGCACGCATTGTTGTTTAAATCCCGAATGAAGGTAAACTAAAAAAAGAAACTAGCAAACGGAAGCAAAATCGAAGTTTTTCACGTGCTAAACATCACCGTTTGATACTTAGTAATGTATATTCAAAATTTCGTTCAAATCTGTTCAGTACCGGTAGTTTTGAAGAAATTCCTTGATCACTGCAAATTTCGGCCCGTATCGCCATATAACTCACGAGTGAAGACGAAATTCAACAAATTTTCACGACTTAAACATCACCGTCAGGTCCTAATGAATACGTGTACCAAGTTTCACCGAGCTTTGTTCATTAGTTTGAGAGATATTCCTTGATCATTGAATTTGGAGATTGGCCATGAGACCGGCTGCAAGTCCGGCCGTAAATTTGTCCGAGACGTCCTTTCTTCGGTGTATCTATATGGATTTGCAGGAATCTTTATTAAGTGGGAACGCGTAAGCCTTATAATCAATAACTGAATTGGACTAACTTTAACTAATATTTTAATTAACGGGTTAACTTGATAGTATAAAGTAGATCGTAACCCGACAGGCATTACATAAAATAGTGGGAACCCTTAAATAATAAATCAAATTATATTTCGTTAATAAGGATGCTTAAATTTTGCTACCAATTTGGATTCATATTACTTTGTTCAAAATTCATTCTAATTGTGAACTGCTTCTCAAAATATTTCAGCCCAAGCTACTGGCCATTCATAACATCGAAGGCGGAAAGCATTAGGGATTGCACGCTTATTTCGGCTGAAGTAAACGATGTTTCGTCAGGAAGAAAATAGGTTTTCTCGCTTCTTGGAAAACAATTTTTAATTATACAAGCCTGTTTTGTATTAAAAATCCATACTAGCACCTATTTCTGTGATTGCTTTGTGTGTTTCACGATTGTAGTTCTAATAGTGAAATTAAAAATGTTTGCAGTTCTATTCTATACGAACATTCGTTTTTTTTTGTATATGACGCTGAATCTACTTATTTTGCACTGTGGTTTTATATACGGCACTGTGGTTTATGACATCATAATCTGTGGTTTTACGGTGCTCTGCAACGATTCAGTTCAGCTAGGATCCAGCGGTTTTTCCAGACCGCCGTGCCATATGTCTATACTTTAATTTTGCTGAGTACGTTTTTACTCCATTCCTGATGACAGTAATAGCCTTATGAGGCTAAACTTTTGTTAAACGACCCCGATTCGGGTGCTGGCGTTTGCCACAAAAATACTAGTTGGGCCTCTCTGAAAGTCCGAGAGGTCTGCCATTTTAATCACATTGAATACATTATTAGCATGTACAATAACAAAAACTTTTCAATATATCAGGAAAAACTTAACAAAGGAAACACTGCTAAAATACGTTAAAAATATGCAGGGTTTAAAAAAATTTCCAATGTTGAAAAGTTATGTTGTATGAAAGTTATGTATTCGAATTAATATGTCAAATCAATGCATGTTTACAATTTTAGAACAAACTTTGTTCACAGATCTTTCCGGACAGCTACGGCGTTCATTTTTGCAACAAATTCACGAAAGACCGAAATCCAGCAAAGAGTAGTCTTCTCCTCAAGATCGCACGACAAGTTTGCCCAATAATCATCATGAATCATCCTTTTCTCAGAAATTAAACACGATAGTGTAATACCGTCAATGATTAATTAAGATTTTAGAGTTGCAATACAGATAGCTCGGGCATCTGACTTCGTTCTCAATAAATACGATTTTCGAGCCATGAAAGTTCTACCAATTCTTCCTAGGAATCGCTCATAAATTTGTACTGTACATTGGTCTTTACAATAATGCGCCATCAGAAATGTAAAATTTCTTTCTATTCAACTCCCTGGAAGAGACGAACACGGTCAACCGCAAATTTTGTCACACAATTTACGAGTCAGAACGAATATTTTGTTTATATTTTGGAAGGATTTGATTTAGTAAAATCAAACAAAGAATTTGCAATATAAACTCCCGAATAAATGTTTAGTGACACCAGATCAATCGCTGGTAGAATGGAATTTAGTTCATCTGTAAGTGAGAAACGCCCCACAACCTTTTACTTCCCATCTAACTTTAATAAAATCACTCAAACCAATCATGTTGAAATTTCATAATTTAGAATAGAACGTTGATCGTGCAGCATTACTTCTCCAACTAAAATCATGTTCTGTAAGATGAATTGATAATTAGTTGGCAACACATTTAAAATGCAATAACTTCAGACATAATTCGACTATTTTTAATTACATACAAAGAGCATTCATACAAAGAGCATTCAAGACCTGCACATCCGAGAGTGATTTAACATTGTAATACTATTGTATGAAACAATTATGGGCATATCATTTGTTGATGCCACTAAAACAACAGCATTTTCATAGTGTAGGCGATCGCCTCTGCTAGCAGAGGCTGGACATAGGCTATGCATGTCCTGTGTGTAGTAGTCCTTGTTATATATATATAAATATGTTGGGTGGCCGACTTCAATTTATTTTGAGGTATTGTTATTCATGGTTTAGTGTAAATGCACTAGGACAAATTGGAATATAAACCTGTTGCCTTTAGTCTTAGTGGGCATTACTTTCCAATGAATTGTATATTTTTTGGTACAGAGGCATCAAGTGTTGCAATGCATTGTACATATAACATAGCTAGCAGCTCAGCTAATTCTTATAAGGCTATGAGTAGTCTTTAACTATTTGACTATCTGTTATATATTAATCACATTATACAATTTACATGCATTAGCTAGCTCATATACATAAGAAGGGTTGGTTGAGATTGTTTTGACCTTTTAGGCATTTAGAAAGATATGTTTTATGAATACTCTAATATGAGTATTCTAATTAAAATATTCAAAACCAATCTTTAAGTATGTAAATTTATAACTAAAAACAAAACAATTACAATTATAAAACTATATATAAAATAGTTAAATGCAGTGAATGGAAATAAAATGTTTGAATTGTGAATATGTTTATTTCAAACAGTGTTAGCTTTTCTCATAACACAAGTCTCGTTCCAAGTCGTTTGAGGTTTGTTTGGTTGTTGTTTAGGTTCTTTTTAGTATTGGTTAATTGTGCTGAATCAAATGGGAACAGTGCAGTCAGTCACTCAGTCACTAGGTACTGTAAGTCGGTGTGTTTAGAGGGTAGAGTCAGGTAGATTTATAGGACATAAAACTAGTAGATCTATTGATAGTGCTGTGCACTGTTGACAGTGCTATCAGCTACCTATCTGATATTTGACTTTTCAATGTTTAGAAGATCCGCATTCCTGAAGTGTTGTTGTATATTGAAGCCAGTTAAATTGTCAATATTTAGCTCGTTTTTTGCTCCATAGAAACTTTATAAAGCTAATGAATAGACTTATCAATAATTGTTTACCCAAAAGTCTCAAAGTGGTAAACACCACCTTGGCCATTGTTTGGGGCAATAAGTGCCCTTTTTAGCCATCCATATACCGTTACTGTTAGTAGGCTAATTGCAACATAAAAATTAACATTCCAAAAAGACGAAAAAGCTAAAAAAAATCAAGAAAATAAAAAATTATGAACAAATAAAAAAACATTTGATTTTTATTTATTTTTTAAATAAAAAAATCACCAAACCTGGGCTGAGCCCACCCACTGCTTGATCAGCCTCTAATTTCATCCTAAATATTTCAATACGCTATGTTTTCGCTGGTCATTTACCTTCACTAATTATTCTTGTAATACATAAAAAATTATCGTAGACAATTTAAACATATTTTTATAGTACCCCTTGCCCATCTCTATAGAAATAAATGTATGGTCATTTCGGATTTTTTTCCTGTGATTGGAAACGAACTATAACATTTTTACACATTTTCGCTCGCTAAATTTAGATTCCGTTTAGATGCCAAATAAGCTCGCCAGAGTCGGTACAGAGATTAATTTGGAGTAGGGGTAATAGGATTTATGTGGCGATTGTATATTTCGGTTATGAACGAAACCGTGTGGTTGGGGGCAGATGAATGATGAGGCAGCCTCAGAGCTAAAGATATTTTGTTCAGATGTCGGTTTGATCACGCTTCTTGCGTGAAACAATTAAGCAATCACTAGTATGCAAGATGTAACTACCATGAATTTGCTCCAATAAATGAACGTTAATGCGCCTCACTGTTGCTAGCTTCTTGCTCATGGCAATGGGGTAGAGGCGGATGAAAAGGGGTTCTTCTGGCAGAGATTGACTGAGGCCGCTGTTTTGTCATTTAATGAAGTTATTATATACCTTTCTCTCATTGTGATGAGTCACAATCAAGATAAATTCGTTCACAAAGTTCAGTCCAGTTATACAACCTGAATGAAAAGACAACATCGAACCGATCAAAATTTATTAAGAATAACAAAATAATTAATGGCATGAAAACTTTAATTCAGGCTAATTATAACGTGCAGGAATGTTATCATCTATATGTTAACTACCTGCGGCCGTGGCCTAAGAGATTTCTGGTATGGTTGGACTTCTGCAATTTTGCAACATTTTATGAGTTAAGCTGCGTTTGAAAACCTCGGAACTTGAATATTCAATATGTATACAATATGCGTTGACATAACATGATAAATAATGCCAGAGTCTCGAATGTTTACATATAACATAAATGTCATGTTGTAACTTCCTCTTGAAAATCAACTGATCCGATGAATAATCCCTTTAGAGTTAGTGGAATAATTTCCATTTCCATAGTAATGTTATTTTATTTTATTCAATTCGAAGACGTGGATTATCTACCCATTAACCTCAGCGACATGTGTCGTCTGGCGGTTGTGTACAAGTCCGGTGGTTTCTACACCGACATGGATACCTTGGCTTTAAGATCAGTCTTGAATCTCACGAATTTCATTGCACTCCAGGTAAATTCATGTTTTATGTTTTCAAATTCCTAACCCTATTTGTTTCTTATACATTATTTAATTAAAAATTCTCGAAATGAAATTTAATTTATCAAAATATTTCGTAAGAAATTATTGAAAAAATGGTGGTTGACATATTAGTACTCTAAAAGGTATTTGATTTTATAGTTAAATGGAAGAAATTGAAATCATTTGCATATTTTGAAACTACGTTTTTAACTAAAATTAGCAATTTGAATATTGCAGGTTGACGAGATAAAAAGTTTCAACAACGCTGTGTTCCATTTCAAGCGCGGACACTCCATGCTTCAGCTTATCATGCAATTCGTCACTGAAGACTACAATGTGCGTGCTTGCATTCAATTTTCTCAACATGTAGCAAGATTTTCTTGCTAGGTTACCTAATGTTACAAAAATTCTCTCGAGTATTAATTTCGGCACAAAAGAGGTGAAGAATTCAACGAATTCGGTAACATTAAAGCATTATGTCACTCGTTTGCTTAAACCGCAATAACTAGAAATTTGAAAGCAAAGATACGTCCACAAAAGTTCTTCATACCTTCATATAAATAATTTCGGAGTTCCGCTACGTCGCTTGTTCGAAGATTAAGGAATGCAGATAAAATTAGAAGCTATTACAATTGAAATTAAAAGAAGCAAAATTACCACCTAAATTTACAAGTAAAAAACAAAGCACAGGAAAAAATGCGAAATTTGTCTATTCACACTTTCAAATGGTCAAGAAGTTAAATCTGAATCCAAAATAGGCGTCTATTTGAAAATTTATATTACAAGGACGCGAATCAAAAGTATTTGAAAATACGCGAATCAGAAGTCCCGGAAGTGAAATCTAACACCTTTAAATCACTATCAGCCTCAGGTAAACGGTAATGGAACGTCACAACGCTCGGCGTAAGTACGCATAGCCGAATGAGGAGGGCGCGATAATATCTGCCCAGCCCTGCAACTCCTGCCCTTGTGCTCTGCGACCCTAGAATAAAGATTATAATGTGACGCCATCCCTACGTGCGCAGATGCTCATCGTGCATAACTGTAATGATAAACTTAGGACAATCGCATTTGAACAGTGAGCATGTCTGTATATAAAGAAAAAACTTATTTTGAAAATTACCACCAACAAAATAATAAATTTAACATTTGTAAAGTATTTCATGAACAAGAATTCACAAAGGCCCAGTTTAAATTCAGCAAATAGCTCCTTTCCCCTTAAAAATAAATAGATAGTTTTGCACTATTCGTGCCTTGCCTTTGATTTGTAAATTTAGGTTTTGATTTCGGTTCCTTGAATTTCAATTGTACTAGCTTGTGATTTTATCTGCATTCTTGAATCTACGAATTGACGAAGGAGCTGGACTCCAAAGCGTTTTCTTCAAAGACATGATGAACTTTTGTTGAATATTGTTTCTTTTAAATTTCTTGGTCACATTTTTCCAATGAGCTAATTCCAATGCGGATTTTTTTTTGTGAGAATTGCGCCAGGCTCGAGTTCGTGTCGTATTAGTTTCGATGATTTTCCTGCCATATCCGGGCAATTGATGTAATCGAAATTATAATCATAATTGCCACTTTTCTAAAAATAGAGGCATTTTTCGAATGAAAAAAACAAATACAGTGAAATCCCAGCAGTCGAACGCTAAATGTTAACGCGGTATTACTTTAGATTAAGTGCATCCAAAAAAGGGTGTTTTTTTAATTATGTTTTTTGGGGTGTAGATTAAGAATCTGAAATCCGTTTTTGGCGGTCAGCATCGGAAATTTTTAATGGAACCTGTTCCTAACTGGACCTAACCTGCGAGGTTTTCGTTGATTGGCTAGGTTTTTTCTATGTTTGGAGTCCGTCCGGCGGCAGCCGCCGGACGGACTCCAAACATAGAAAAAACCTAGCCAATCAACGAAAACCTCGCAGGTTAGGTCCAGTTAGGAACAGGTTCCATTAAAAATTTCCGATGCTGACCGCCAAAAACGGATTTCAGATTCTTAATCTACACCCCAAAAAACTTATAATTAAAAAAAACACCCTTTTTTGGATGCACTTAATCTAAAGTATTACCGTTAACGCCGACGCTAAATGTTAACAAAATCTTGACTATTAACAATTAAGTGGACACAACCCGCACTCCTTTTTATACTTCTCCTTTAGTTTTTTAATGTACTGCGCTTACTCTTCACTTCGTACGTTAATTAAGTAAATAATATGGGTTTCGATGCTGCTGTGCGCGTGCTTTTCAATTTCTGTAAACTGCGCGGAAAACGTATTTAAATGAACTGATTAATCGTCTCTGTATTGAAGTTCTTCATATGACTGCTAGCTACATACTTCAGTCAAGCAGAAAGTGGTATTTGAAGCGGCTAACAACTTTTAGAACCTTCTAGATTTTTAGTTTACCTTTAGCACCTCAGTCCTATGATAACAGTTTCTCGCTCTAATTACCTACCATTCAGACTGAGTGCAAGAAATACCATTGATTTACTAGGGAATATTAGGTAATACGAAGCCCTCGTACACCAATTTCTAGTGAAGTGGCATTATTTAGAATTTGGAAGGTACCAATTGAAGTTTTTAAATTTGTCTATTGTTCATGCATGTGAAATTCTACATTTGAACATACAATCTTCACATTTCTTCGTTAATATTTTTTCTATTCTTAGGGGATAATCTACTCCTGGAATGGTCCGGTCGCTATAACGAAAGCGGTGGAGCGTTCTGGTTGTGACGCCACCCCACGCAACGCGATGGGTCAACCTGCTTCAGATGAACCACGCCATTTTTCATTGGAAACTTCGGTGAAGATTGTAAATGAACATGGTCAGTTAATTTATTTGGTAACCAAATTTCTACGAAGTGGAATTACGAAATTACTAACGTTTCAATAAGGAATGAAAAATCTAATTACTCTCCAAATAGAGAACGTCTAAGGTATTTAGGTGAGTAATATTACAGACGGATATGCTATGTCAAAGTACTCAGGATTTCAAAAATTTCAAAAAAATCACAATATTGTCATACATTTTTTTGAGCTGGCAATTTATTTGTCTGGTTTCATACCTCGGATTTTAGCTTTTTATTTTTTTTCATTTCAGATGAACAGATTGAGCTCTGTGATTGGCTGGCCTTGAAAACGTCTTACTTCTATCCAGTATATTGGGATCACGCTCTGCCATTCCTATTCCTGGCTACAATGAGATCTAACAACATAACTATACACGAAGTAAGTTTGGCTTATGTTAAACAATTGAATTAATGTCTCACCTAATTTATAATTCCGTCCTATTATCAAATTTAACTAATGCTTAACTAATCCTATACATATTTTTCAGTTTTTTTTGGTATGCGTGTGAGTGTGTTTGAAGCCTTGCACTACAAATATATGTATACTGTTACGGCGCGTTTCCAGGATACTTTTTTTTGGTCTTGTGTTGCTCTACATAATCTACCCGACCTTAGTTCACAATCCAGGTATTCACAAGAAGTTAAACTTTTCTGCTTGATCTGACTTCGAAACATCTTGATATAATAATTAATCAGCTGTCAATGATACAAAACTGATTCGAATAATTATTTCCTTTATTTCACTCAGATGTTCAAGCTCCCCAGTAGTTGACGATCGAATTTATTATCGTAGCTTTCAATGTTAAATTTTACCATCGTGAAAATCTATTCTGAATAGCAATTGGTAGGAAACAAGTAGCTCTGGTGAAATGTATTGGACGCAAAAATTTAGAGCTCTCAGAGGTTATTGGACGACTCAAATATCTGACCCCAAAAAGATCTTATAAACTTTATAAATGCTAAGTGATGAAATATCCTACTAATTATGTCACGATAATACTTGAACCTGCAATTATATTCTCAGTGGAAGAATATGAATATATTAGAGAAAATTGGAGAGATCTTTGGATTTAAAATTTAATTTTCATTTGCACTAGAAAAAATATATTTATACTGAAGGAAAAAATTAGTTTTTCCACATGTTGAATTGAGAGTAAAATATGAGTCCTTTCTTCACGTCTCGGACAATTTTACGGCCGGACTCGCGG
>NW_025940391.1:0-766 GCF_000764305.2 Hyalella azteca
GAATTCTGCGATGTTAAGTATCGTCGACATGTCTAATGGCCTAATCTGCAACGCTGAAACCGCGGATATTATTATTAATATTATGGGTAATAAAAATTCAATAATTTCTTGGCACAATTTTCCTTTAATTTTAACTCTTGCGCCATCTTAAATATCTATCTTCTCCTGTGATTCTCAAGAGACAGCATTGAGAGATGTGTCATTCAATTCTTAAAGAAAAGATCTAGAGACTGGGCGTAGCTTTTTTGTAATTTCGTTATAATTTGGAAAATATTGCGCTAAATGAGGGAAGGGGGGAGGAAATCGAAAAAAAGAGGGAAGGGGGAGGAAATCGAAAAACGGCCGAAAAATCCCCCCCCCCCCTTCCCATAAAAATAAGAATTTCGAAAAAAACTACGACGAATCGCTAGATGGGCTTTACGCATCGAAAAATCCCAGGATGAGATAGATTTCTACAGTACCCCTTTTTCCTGCCGCTTTCTATGCATTTTACGTAGTCTTCCGTTCTTTCGAAAATTTACATCAACGAAAAAGTCTTACATTTTTGTTTTACACATGTGTACCTAGTTTCAAAGTGATACGTCCGTAAATAAAGAAGTTTTGTTTGGACCGAGACGCTCCCCTTAATTTAAGCACGCCGGCTCTGCCTAAAACCAGCTCCTGACTCCGCCATAATACTCGTATTTACCTCGGCGGGGATTCCACTATAATGGAAATTGCATTTAAAGACAATGGCTTGTAATTAAATCAGCCAGATATAATACTC
>NW_025940392.1:0-3141 GCF_000764305.2 Hyalella azteca
AAAATTATAATATAATTATTATATTTTGAAAAATATAAAAATTAACATTACCTTACCGCAAATTTGTAAAAAAATAACGAAAATTTGTAGAAAACTTTACTTCTACTACTAACATTCATAATATGTAACATTATTAATTTTCATAACTTGAACGGTTTTAAGTTAAGCTAGAATCAGTCAGAATGCGTGTAATGATTAAATAATTATTCAGATTTCACGCAAGGATGTGCTCCGAAATTGGTTCTTCTGTACGCCATTAAGCTTGCGCGAATGTTGCTTCACAGCACTAAAACTAAAAAAAATCGATGGGCGTATAAATCAGAAAGAAGGTCGCAAATTATACATAGAGTATACAGGAAGACAATCTTGAAACTCAAATCGCGGTAAATGATCAAACTCGATCTAGTTTGACAAATTAACAATAAGTAATTAAATTATGTATGTTAGGTAGATATTTAGCTAAATTACTGGTTGAATAATGAAGTTGACGCATTAAAAATATTCTAGCAGCATGTGAAAATTTTAAAATTTATATTGTTGAAATTTTAAGAATGCATTTTTTTAATCAGGCAACGGTTCAATACGGCGTAAAAGGGACATTAACATTAATGAACAATTAATGAGAATGACATAATTTCGTCTCTAGCAGGCGATGCTACTAAGAACAAGCGTGTTAATTTTTCATATTTAAATATTTAAAATTTCGGTTTGCATACGGGATACAATAATTAGAATAGAAAGATCAAAGGCAAGAGTGATGTACTACTTACTCAGAGGCCGCGTCGGATGAGGTAGGGGCGCTAAGGTTGTCGGTTTTGAGACCGAGTTTGACCAGGTCTGCTGTGAGGCTCTCCAGCTGGTTGCTGAGCTGCTGCGTGCGCACCTATGGAAAAAAATAAAAAATTGTCTTCAGAAAATTGCACTTTGCTGAATTTACAACTAAAATTAAATTAAAATTTACACCTAAAATTAGTTAAAGTTTACACTTACAATTAATTAAAGTTTACACCTAAATTAATTAAAGTTTACACCTAAAATTAGATTAAAATTTACACCTAAAATTAAATAAACGAACAATTATCGGAAATTTTGGGCGTTGCAGTGGGTGAATCTGTAGACAAACTAGCAATTATTGAACATTTAATACATTGCTTCGTTCGCGTAATAATAAAAAATTTAATAAATTGCTCCGTGCGTCCTAAAAACAAACATAATTTTATAAAAAATTTAATACGTTGCTGCGCGTATATACACTCAATACAAAAAAAAAAAAAAAAAGATTTATCAGAAATTTAAGGTGTTGCCAATGGCCATATCTAAACTAAAATTAAATGTTATGGGATCAAAAAATAGCAAGCACAATTCATGTTCTCATATTCCTTTCATGAAAAGTAACAGACAAGCGTTAGTAACTGTAATGAGGGTGCAAAATTATAGAGCCATTTTATCGTTCTGTTAAAGTTGGTGATGCTGGAAACGGTTATGTAACAACAATTAGTGAGATCGTTATTCCGATTGTCTTATCACAATTGATTACATTAATTCTCATGTGACACTATAGATTTCTCATACTAATTTTACCTTCCTTATGTGAGCCATAATTCAGATTTTTGCTTGACCCTCATTTCATAAGACACATAATGTACTTGAATCTAAAACGACACTATTTACTAAAAATTCTCAAATGATGGTTGGGGGACTCAATGCAAAGCACGATTATTAACGATCACACGGTTCCACTTTAATAATAAATCATACATTTCATTGCTATTCAGCGGAATTTGTTCATAATGAAATCAGCTTCTACTTTTGAGGTCCATTATAACCACATGAAAAATGTCCACCAACCACTGATCTGAAATGATTATATTGTACTGCAGGGTAAACTGTAATCGTTTACGAGTATGTTACACGAGCTATCGGGACATACATACTTATGAGGAGAGTCAAGGTTATTTATGACAACAAGAAAAGGTATACTTTTACTTATCACTAAAACCAATCGTTGTAATTGAGGTCTTGATAAATGTAATCGCCCCTACGCTGTCTTCAAAAATACATAAGAGCATGATCAGTGTAAAATTTACTTAATGGAACATCAATTTTTAAAAGTATTCTAGCAACGAATATGGTTGCGGCAATTCTTCTGATTATTTAATAATTATTTCAACAAGTATTTAATTATTATTTTCACAAGTATTTAATTATTATTTTAACAAGTATTTAATTATTATTTGAACAAGTATTTAAGTATTATTTAACAAGTATTCAATTATTCTTTCATCAAGTATTTAATTATTATCTTCACAAGTATTTAATTATTATTTTAGCAAATATTAAATAATAATTTCGGTATTACCTTCTCGGCGACAAGGTCTTCCCTGAGCGCAGCGAGCGTCTTCCTCTCGCGCTGCACCTGCTGCTCCAGCTGCAGCTTCTCTTGGCTCAGCTCTCGCATTCTGGGGACAGCAAATATTTCAATTATTTATACCAGGGTGATACTTAGAAGAATATCAAATAAACATTCCTAACAAAATTAAGAGTCGCCCCAGCTTCTGGTAATCCAAATCAAAAGCTGCCGCGTCTGTAAATTTTCACTGGGTTGGACGGATATTGGATTCTCATATTGACTATTACAGTAAAAGAGTTAAACTCTCATGACTGATTTCGATGTTACTCAGTAAAATAAATTAAGACGAAATTTACGCCGCCAAGTTACTCATTGACTGATTACATCCAGGACCTTTAATGTTTATTATCTTACAGGTCGGTTTTACCGACCAACTTCTCATTATCAATGATATAAATATGGGATTAATAATATAGGATGAATAGAGCCAATTGAAAAATAGTATGGTAAAATGAATAAGTGAACACGGATCAAAATTCCTGACATGGACACTATTAAAATTTTTGCTACACATCTCCATGAATGTCATCGTAACATCCAAAAATCAAATATTAAAACTGCAAGATTTTGTCGAGCTCTTACTTGTTGTCAGACGATGTGTGCGTTTCGAGCTGCCTTGCGAGCTTCTGGTTGGACCTCTGGAGACTTGCGGCTTTAGAAGACCATTCCTCGGCCAGGTTGTCTTTGACCGACAGAGCTTCTTTCAGGCGGCCTAACTGCTCGACAAAAGG
>NW_025940393.1:0-561 GCF_000764305.2 Hyalella azteca
TTATATATAAATACAGATCATGCGGTTCGAATATGTATCATGAATTTTTGATTGGAATCATTTCTATTCAGCCGCTTTCGATCGCCAATATTTCTCCAAGCCCACATCGGAAGTCAAAATATTTTCAGATAACCTCGAAATTTTTGGTTTGCATGTCAGGTAAATTGCAGCGTTCAAACTTCGAAAGCCGAGTAAGCTTTTGACTGATTTATTAATAAGGAGCAAATAGAAAGAAGCTCCTATTTTACAACACTTCTCTTTAACTTCTTTTCTTGTCTGTTTGTTTGTTTGTCTGTCTGTCTGTCTGCTACAAATCTTGTAATCGAAATTTAATACACTTTTACCTATCCTATCGATCTGAAATTTTGCACACTTGTGTAAAGTTGGAGACAATGCATGAATCAAATGTCAAAATAAATTATTTTTAAAATTTAAATTTTTTTCTATATTAAAAAAATTGAAACAAAATTTTGTCAGCTACAAATCTTATAACTGATATTTGACACACTTTTACCTGTCTAATTGATCTGAAATTTTGCACACTTGTGTGAAATCAGAGGC
>NW_025940394.1:0-641 GCF_000764305.2 Hyalella azteca
TCCATTTGAGATTCAGTTAGATTTTCTGCATTACTTTCTAAGCTTCCAGGAGGTCCTGGAGCTTGAAAGCCGTTCTGATTAGGCTTTGGCATATCAGTAAAACGTGGTAAAGGGAACAGTGAAAATTCCTCACGGATTCATCATATGTTATATATCTTATATATCCTACCTATATGTTCGGGTTGTCCGCAGTCCGGACGGGTCTGTCCACTCTGTCGGAAGTTCGGAACCCTTACTCCCATGGTTGACATGCCTCATGGTTGAACTAGTAGTTCAACCATGGACATGCCTTACCTTGCCATGCCAGCAGATGCTTACGACTGGCTTTACCATGGTTGAACTAGTACCTTTACTTATTTTAACATGGTTTTCTTCAACATGGGCTTTAATACTATGGCGTCAATTTTGAAAAGAAAAAAACGTTTTAAGCTTACAGAGGGTAGAACATGATGCGAATGCCTTTTGGTTCATTGCTCATAAATATGGTATTTACTTATTCTGTCTGTAAAAATAAAGGTTTATTATTCGAATACGGCTAACATGTCGGCACAGTTTGCATGGAATTAATTCACGGGAGGCCCGAAAACAATCATGATTACATTCTACATTGGAAACTTGATCGTTCGGGAAGCCACAATTAA
>NW_025940395.1:0-400 GCF_000764305.2 Hyalella azteca
GCCTATTATATTCCAAGAAGCCGCGTAAAGTTCAATCTTATGGTCATGGAAAAGCACGGAAAGAACCAGGATATTCCACTCAAATGAAAAAGATTATCTAATAATGATTTTTCGCTAAATTAAAAAAGTTTCTTGGCCTCAAGGGAATAAGTAGTGAATATTTCACCAATCGGCAACAAGCCAGATTCCGGCATTTCAATTGTCGCAGACTAAACAAAACTGCACCTCGTGAAATGGAATGTTTTGTGACGGCTGAGTGCTAATGACTTCTATAGCGACAATTGAAGATATCAGCCCCCTGCATTGTATGGCGTTACGTTTGTTGTGGTATTCAATGAATACGGATATGAATTTAATCCAAAATAAAGAATTCAACTGCAAATAAATCGAAAACGGCAAA
>NW_025940396.1:0-33457 GCF_000764305.2 Hyalella azteca
CAGGACGGAATTCGAGTGTTCGTTTACCTGCAATAAAAATAATTCAATAATCAAAGAACTCTAAGCGAACCTAATTCTAATCCTCTAATGAATTGTTGTTAAAAAATGTTTTTTTTTATTTAAACATAGGGTTATGAAGCGCAAGCGATTGATTACTGGAGTGATGTTCTAATGAATGACGCTTGTCTCGGTCCCATCTATAGAGCCATTCAGAAATAAGGAGAACAGTGTAATTTTTTCCTACAAAAAGCTGCGCAGGTAAAATGTGATTTCTCCTTGCCCTTGATGTAATGTATGCATGTACTATAGGTTTGTCGTGTAATGTTTTATTTTTCACGCGATTCGGTGGTTAGTACTTTATTTTGATAATAAAAATAAGCCTATTGAACCCTTGTTTTAACAGTTTTTTCTCCACTTATCATTGCAATAACAAATGAATATGGTCCTTCAGGCCGCGAGAGATATGCGTAAATAAGAATCACTTGAAATTTTCCTTCATTTCATATCACATTAATTTCTCTATTTTTTTTTTTTTTGATTTGCCACCTATTCTACAAATAAGTGTGGAGAACAATATTTTCTTGTAAAAAGGCAGAAATATCGGTCAGCCGAGAAACCCTTCCAAAGCATGCTCGCGGCGCGAGCCTCGCGACATCCCGATTTTTTGTGTCTGGCAGTTAACAAACTTGTCTCGCTTGTGATACGAGCGAAAAATTGATAGCGTTACCTCGAGAACAGTGAGCACTGAGCATTCGCAATGCGTGACGGTCAAGGCACAGCTTTAGAAAAATTTGCTTACTTATACACAAGGAAAATTTGTTTTCAGTTCAATTTAATTAGAGCGAAATAATTTCCACTGGAGTTGTCATCGCTTAAACGAACGTCAGCAAATTTTACCAATTGTTTACTCAGGAACGCATTACGTTTACACTAATGAATTTATGAAATTAATAGTATCAACTATTTGTCTGCATTACTGGAATAACAGTTACGGTTATACTCTTACACGTAGAATTATAGCCTTAAACCCAAGAGCTTAGGCCCATTTTATAAATTAATCACAAGTGCTTGTATTCTATTGCTTCGTTCAATCATCGTCGCCGCATATTTTACAAACCATGTTGATTTCTTATGGGATTTTTCAAAGCGTGTATGAAGTAGAGACCGTGGCACGCCAGACTGCAATCAGTGCGCAATAAAAAGGCGCAGATTTTTCCAGGCACTTGATCCCGTCAACCAGGAATTTTCTATTCCTGAGCTATTTGCTAGGTCTCACAAGCGTGAGGTTGTTTCGTCTAAATTGAATATTGGTGGCCATATGAAAATACTGTTGAGTTTATTCTTTTCAATACCCATTATAGCAGTTGATGTCCATACAACTTTAAATACGATCATGTTTGTAATACTGTTTCTGATCGATTCACTTTGAATAGAAAGACAACTCTTAGTTCCTAGTTGAGGCGTCACACATTACCAAGTCTCAATGCACCTTCAAACTTTACTAAGCTCGTTTCACACGCATCTCTTCTCAAACCTATTGAAATAACTTTAGATCAATAGTAGTTTTTCTATCACAGTTGCCCTCAATTAAGGACGATGGTACAATTTCGATATTTACGTGTACAACCCGAATCATGAATAAACGCTGAATTAAAATACTATACAATACAGAATAAATTGTAATTCTTTGAAAAATCGTGATAAACATTCACAAATATATCCCATACAACTTGCGTCTAGTTTGCGTGTGTGCTTCGGTAATTGGCAAACACAATCAACATATTGGTTTGGGGACAGTTACTCTCGTGCGAAAATATAACAAAAGGTTAAAATAACAGCAAATTTTCAAGCTGAAAACTGAGAACATAAGGTAGGTACTACTATACCAATTTTTCAGTGCATGTAGCGCGGCTTTCAAGAAAAAATGTCATTTGGCCTTTGATTGATGGAGGAATTTTTTGTCAAAATTCTATTCAAGGCCGTGAAATACCATCGAAATATAAATAACAGTAAATAACAGCAGAAGTTTGAATGAAATGTATGGCATGGAGGAGAGATCATTCAGGCTCAGACCCCATAAGGGCAAAATGAATGAAAGCTTATGGCAATGACATCGCGTAAATTGGAACTGACCGACGCATGAACAATCTGGCAGAGTGCATCTTGTGACCGTAGTGTTCCAGAATTAGAGTTTGGAACATTTAGAAGGTTCAATGTATTGATTCATAATTTTCCAAAGTGGATAATCTCTTACGATATTTTCATACTCCTCCAACTATGTTTTTTATCTGCGGCTTAAGTAAGAAGATGCGCACGTTCGGAAAATTCGCTTTTTACACATATTTTTAGACTTTAGCTTGACGCTGGCTGCGCCTTGCAGCGTTCTGCTGATTCAGAAACAAAGTCGTTTCCTGTTCACGACTGAATAATTTAAATTGTTTAATCTTAACTTGTCTTTGGGGTTTTTACGTGAAACATAAATAAATGTAAAGAAGCTAATGAAAGATTTTTTTCTAAATTTTTTGCACTCGAGGCCAGGAAATTGAAATAATTGAAAACTCTATCACCCTAAAATTAATATGAAATTGAATTCTTTGGGAAATACAATTT
Source organism: Hyalella azteca (assembly GCF_000764305.2). NCBI lineage: Eukaryota > Metazoa > Arthropoda > Malacostraca > Amphipoda > Hyalellidae > Hyalella > Hyalella azteca. The sequence goes on from NW_025940396.1 coordinate 2,611, forward strand.
TTTTCAAGCGAAGACTGGATGAAATTCATTTAGAACTTAATTGGCTTATTATTTTTGATCAAAAATAAGATGGAATACAATCTAGCCTGTAAATCGAGTTTGGACATCTCGCTTTATGCCACGGCTTCATAAATATAAATGATTGTAACATTGCTGCATTAACACGACTTAAACACTCCTATGATTTGAATATAATTTTTCATTAAAAATGGCACTTGATTCATATGAAAATAAACCTATCTGGCATTTCTCTGATTAGCAAAATATATTACAGGCTCTAAATAATAAAAGTTTATCAATTATTTTCACAAGTAATTTTATTTTTACACCTATTTTTAAAGTGTATTTTCTTTACAGTCTTTGTTTCAAAATTAATGCAAAAATTCGCCTATCTAACACGTTCACACTGTACAACAAAATTAACACAATAAATCAGCACGTGCTTTTTAGGCAATATCTGCCACACTAATTTTCCTTTCCATGACCGATACAATTTCAATACTTCCAAATAATCACTGAAACGTGATTATAATAACAATAACACAGTAATAAAATATGTACATTACCACAATGAAATATTAAGCCTCACAATAGAATCTCAAAACTCCAATGCCTCCAGGATTTAGGATAAGCACGTGCGTTCCAGCAAAACCGACTTGTGATGCAAGAGGTCGTCGGACTCGTAGCCAGGATACTACCAAGAACCCCCGACTTGCCGCCACGACGTCTACTGGACTACTAACTCCAGGCGACGCACTCAACTCTGTCCGCTCACGCCTCTGAGATCCGCTGAGATCGAAAATCTTCAAAGATCTCACTTGTCTTCGGATGGTTCCTGTTGAAGTTTTACTTATATTGCAACGTTCGTCTTCAATTAGCAGGATAAATCTTTCGTAATTCATACATGACACAGAAATACATCCTATTATAAATAGATTTTTGTTTCATTATGTTCTTAATTTCACTTATCCAATATGTTAATCATTGGGGAGGATATTATGCGCTTAACGCCAATAGTTTAATGCATTTGTCTATGAGGATGATGCCGCATAACAGACAACCATTCACTTATGTTAGTGTATTTCGGTTTTCCCATACTAGAATTCTGAGTCTTAGTCTATTCAGTAGTGAGCAGCATTACTATTGTTCGATGAATCCTACGATTCGGGGCTTGAATAAATGCTTCCGAGCCACTGTGACTACATTGGATTTGCACAGCTTATACTCAGAGCCACGAGGCTGCTTCATGGAATGAGCTGAGATTGTTTGAAATAATCTCATCACATTATTTCAAATGTGTTCAATGAAAATTTTAATGAAGATAACTATGAATAATTTTATGAAATATGATAAAATCTATTGTAACGTTTCATCAAATTTTATACAAATCTAACATAAATATTTTGCGACCGATTTACTTCTCGAGTTTATCAATTAGTGTACTACTCTTCGGATCAATCATTTGGCTCCACTTCTGTTGAATGGTAGGTAAAGTGTTAATATGTCAAAAATGACATTAATAATATTTAATAATATACAATGAAAGTTAGAAAAAGCCGTCAGCACAACTGCTTCTCATTTAATATAAGAATAAAACAAATAAAAAAACTTTTAAAAACCACGTTTTCTTAACGACAAAAAAAATAAAACATTAACTCTTACATAACATTAAAGTTACGTAGAATGTTATGCAATGTTATGTAAGAGTTAATGTTTTTCTTTTTTGTCCGTTAAGAAGACGTGGTTTTTAAAAGTTTTTTATTTGTTTTGTTTCATTGTTTTTAGTTTTGTAACCACCAGAAAAACGTAAAAACATGGTTTTTAAAAATGGTTTTATATTTATTGTTTACTTAAAAATTCATTAAAATTTTTTTTAATTATTATTTCTAATGATCAAATCTTGAATTGTTAGGCAGCATATGCATGCATGCCAAATTTCAAGTTTCTAGGATTTTCAAAAGTGCTCTAAAATTAAGATTTGAATTTTTGATGACAGACAGACAGAGACGAAACGAAACTAAGAAAAACGTGGTAAAAAAGGATACCGAAATTTCACATCAAATACAAATACCTATAAGGAGAAAGTCAAAATTCTTATGACTTCACTAGGTAATTTCGATTCATGTGTGACTGCTCAAGTGTGTGATTAAGAAAACTCAATTTTTTATGCATTTGTATTGATTTAGCGAACAACACTACCCAAACATTTTGTTTTAAAATGCAATTAATCGACGATGTTTATATGATCGTATATTTCAATAACTTACTGTCTATTAGTTTAAGAGGTGTAGCAGCCTATAGCTATTAGCTAACACCACGTTAGGTCCGGCTAGAAAATTCAAGGATCGCATCTAAACAAAAAGCTAGTTTGCAATTACTTAAAGTCCAAGATCGTTGCGACTTTTATTCTTCTGTATCAATGCGCGTAGATTTCTTTTTTTCCACCAATGAAAAAAACATTTGGTGGGACATGAAAATTAAACACCTCTTTGATGTTTTTTCCAATGATCTTCAAGTAGTGTTGATAAATTACTCGAAGCTTCTCTTTCTCAAGACCTCGGCCTCTTCAGCAGAGCAAGAGGTTTTTGCTGTATTTGTAGTATCGTTCTATGGCCAGTACTCTGCAATCTGCCGCTATGATAATCGCCCTCTTACCAAATCTTGCGAGGAATTCCCACTAGATTGCCTTAGCCGCGGAGACCTGACATCGCAGCTTCGCATGTCAGGCCGCCATGAGAGGCACCGTTGACCGCGTTGCATGAGCTCTCTAAGGAATGATCTTAAATTAAACCAAGCTGTAATGATCGCGGTCTACCCAACCCTGGCCTTTATCAACGGACCTTCCCTTATTTTTAACTTCTAGCCGACGGAAAAGCTTTATTATCTCCGCAGTTTTTGTTTGCATTAAATTGCATGGCAGACTCCAAGTTCATTAGCCAAGGTTAGCAATAACCTGCTGAATCTCTCAACTATTAGAAAATGAAATTTTTCATGTATATAACTCTAATTGATACGAGATTTTCTAGATCTCAGGGGCGTTACTTTCAAAACTCGCTAAGTGAACGTAAGTACTTACGCTCTATTTTCTTGTCTATGATTGGTGGATTTTGCTTGAATGGCCGTCAATGATTGGCTGATCTCTTAACTTTTTTTGAAAGTATAGGCCTTGGTATTGTTCATCTAAAAAATGTTAGGTTAACCATTGTATTCGGGATAATTTAATGGCGGGATTCAGAGGTAACGGGCAAAATTATCCAAATTGCATGAATTATCGAGCCCGAGTCACGCCGGACTAACCAGCTAGCAGAAAATTAACAAACTTCGTGACATAATCCTAGGTACGATGTATTCAGTACATGCAAATCCAACATTTATTTATGAAAAGTTATTTGCGCGTTCGTTGTAAAGAATACTTTGGGAGATTCCTTCGGTTCCTTAGTAGAAGAACATACAGTTTGTTGATGGTCATTAACCGATTTCTGCGAATGAATACAAAAAATATATATATGTAACTCAGTACTCACTGCAGTGAGTGACAGAGAGCGAATTTTCTCGTCGACGAAAACGTGAAGTCACGGACGGACAGACAGACGGACGGACAGACGGACATGGCGAGCACAATAGTGCATTTTTTCCATAAATGAGAAAATGCGCTAAAAACATAACATAAGGACTAGTACAAGAAATTTATAAGATGATGCAATTTATATTGCAGTTATAACCTATAAGTAAACTCAAATATGGCGCGGAATGTTTAGCTTTAACATTCGTATTCATTCTATAGTTAGCTTCGCACTATATTTTTACTTATTTCAGTACCCGCATACATTGAGGCCGTTTCACCGGTTCTGTAGAGTTAATGGAGCCTGCTTAACATCAGCATCTTCCATCCTTGCTGCGAATAAAAGCGTGGCAAATGCAACTGAAATGAGCTGAGAAGCACTTGAACCCAAGAAACTTAAGCCGGTATACCTGCGTTTTCTCGTGTGTGCTGGCGACGACTGAACAATGCTGTCAGGCCCTTAAAGTCTGTTAAGTGCCTGTGCTTAATTCAATGCGCCATTTTAAAACATTATCTGCCCATCGTAAATTCAACACAGAATTCCAAGTAATTTATGAAATGCATGCTCTGGTTCGACTCTTAACTGAGGCATACGATTTTTGCATGGGTAATTAAATCATTTGGATTATCCCCGTAGATTTTTTTGCAAAATTAATCGCATGTAGGGAGTATCCGAATACAGCAATTTCGAGAATTTGGAGTCGAACTTCCCCCTTGGCGATTTATGTAGGCTGCACATATATCGTTTAAAAATAATCTACGTCAATTTTTCCTCTGCCGATTGTGACGGAATCATTGAGCATGTACGATTATGAACCAGAATGTATTGTTCTTAATGATTCTAATAATGCTGCCATAGCTTCGATTTTTCAATCGAAGATAAAAATCTGTCAGCTAGAGGCATTAAAAGTAACTTTATTCACTTAATTTAATAGAAAATTATGCTGACAATTGAACTTGGGTCAAAGTTGCTTTTTATTATCACAGGAAGGCGTTGTTCGCTCTCGCATTTGTTGGCAGAGTTCACCCAGCCCATTGAAAAGTTATTCGTTTACTGTGGGGAAAGTTCCCTTAAAACTGTCGCCGGAAAGTTGGTTGGCCAGTTTACAGTTTTGCTAAGTGAAGTTTACATCCGCTTTTGAACGAATAATAAATTACTAAGGAACGTTTTAATGTCACATTACTCTACTAGTGTTATTAACGCTTAGCTTAACAAATTTATGAAGAATTGAAATGGGCTTTAAAACTGCCATAGAGCCGCGCAATTTTTTTCGAAGCTCAATATTCATATTATTATTCATATTCATATTATTTATTACTGTGAAAGAAATAAAACATTCAACTCATCGATAGAAATGAGGTTGAGAAATAAGTATTTCGATCGAGAACAGAACATTAACTTTAAGAGACATTTATGAGCAGTTTCTCCTTTGGCACTCGCATAACTGAAAAATGCTCAAGAAATCATCCCTGAATTAGCGACATCAATGATCCTGTTAGGCACAACTCTTGACTGCTGGCTGGGAATAGCCATTCCTACATCATATTTCAAATTGAGATGCGTTCTGTATTTGGTTTATAGAGACGCTAAAACTGAAAAGCCAGTAGATTTCAGTAAATTTTAATGCAAGATTCACTCTGTACACGAGCCGTAAACCTAAGTTACGAATTTTAATCAGATGTATTTATAGAAATTGGTCCACTTAGGTGTATGGCTCCGATCGAAAGTATAAAAAAACATCAGAAATGCGAAAGGTTTCAACCGTTGAAAGTTTCTCAAATGATTCATCACTCAAGATAAGTGGAAGGTCTCGAATTGCCAGGCCGCTGAAGCTAAAATGCAAGAGTTCGCTTAGTCAAGACGTCGGCCGCTCGCACGAGAGACAGAGAAAATGAACCTAGAAAGGGAACCCCGCTACATAAATAATAACTTCACCCTACACCCGATACTCATGATAGAACGAGTGCTCAAGAAATATGCCTTTATGGGAACGTGAAATCCCACACGGCAACGAGAAGAGATACACGTCAAAAGACTGTGATCGAAGGAAAGCGACAAAAATCTTGCGTTGATCATTTGTTTTAGAGTTCGAACTGGCGTAAGGAAAAGAAGATTTATTTTTCTTGTTGCTGTATTCTACGGAAGGATTTTTTCAAAATTATTATCGACATAGCGACTGAAAGTCTTGGCTGGCTAGATTTCGTGGTCTTGCATATAAATTAAATTTAGTGCCAGTACGTGTCCGTAAATAAAGTTTGTAGCCTTACTATTTAGTATGTAGCTAAACTGTTAATGTTTCAGCGACCATTGCGGTATAATTCATGAGCAATGTCATGATGATAGAAGATAAAATGACACTACACCTCATAGAAAAATCGTGTTTTTTTTCGTTAAGGACGAAATATTCAAATATTAAACTTCAAAAATCAGTGTTAGCCCAATCAGAACATTTTCAGTTTATTGTCAAATATTGAAATCGCCCTAGTTACAATTGACGCGGCACAACGTAAATAGTCTCCTGACGAATATGTGTTATGAGTAGACTAAAAATAATTTTCATTGTGGTGATTATTTTGTTCTCTTTCTCAAATTTGCCGAGCTCTGGGACTAAAACCCGACCTGTGACCAGCCTCGCCATCGTTTGTCATCATTCTATCTCGCTTAGCTGTCAGAGAGATACTAACTCTTCTAAACAGGAAGTCATCATGAAACCGCGCCGGGATTCGTCAACGAATCGCGGAACTATTAAACGTTTAACTATAATCTTCTAAGTATATTTTGTGTACAATTTCCCTATGTTGTTAAAGTGAGTTTAGCTTAACTTCACTAAGCCTAGAAGCCCATGTACGTCAAGAGACTTGAATCCTTTTTTGTAAAGCCGCTACAGTTTCTTCAGCAGCCGAACCTGCAACAACTCGACGATAGTCTCGTAGCTGAAAAAATCTTGATGCCGTCTTGTCCCTGAGGAAAATATCGTCTTTTACACGTTGTTTTAAATCTTTAATTGAACTTGACTAGCCCATGCGCCACGTACAATTGGAAACTGGCACTTGGAAATACTCGAAGGATCTCAAGCCAATTTATTTAAAATAATTATGGCTAGGGCTGATGTTGAATTCTCAATTGCGTGACATCTCAAAAATTATGTCAAAATGATGATGTGACATTTTTACTCTATTTTGGAGTTTTAAATTTAAATTATTAAATAATATATTTGCTATGGTGAGCTTTCCGCAGTTACAAAAATGGTTTGCACTCGCTGTTTTAACCCTAATTTCGTCCAAACCTTGGATCGCCACAAACGTTCTTACATGAGAAACGCTTGAATGCTGTCAATGAAAGGACTGCATGGTCCCAATTACAGCACTAAATGGAATGCTCGGATTACTTTAGCTTAGTAAATACCGGTGCCTACATAAAGCACATTTGCTGGAAATTAATGAATTTCACCTGATAAATATTAATGCAGTAGTAATTCAGATATTCAAGCGTGGAGGAAGATTGATACGTGCCAACGTGCATGATTGAAGGTACCTGCCTGGCTGCACATGAGATCAGTGATTAGCCTTGGCTCATCAGGCGGGCTTAAACACTTACATGGCAAGGTCTCCTTGTTATTGCCAGTATACTGAATATTTTATTTGGGTTCAGTCTTTTTTATTTTTCATTTACATTACTTCGAGAACCATGTCATCCGTTCTCTAAAAAATAATAAATAAATACGTAGAATAGATTCCAAACGCACACATACAGTAAACAAAATCTTTATTTTCATGTAGTACGTACTTAAATATATAAATATTATAAATGGTGAACCGTAACCCCAACCATATAAGCCCTGAAGGGTTTCATCTTATCCCTATTCGACTCAAATCCCTGCAACCTAATTGAGCTCATATCGAATATTTGATTTCTTAAGGTTTTTCCACGTTATTTTTTGCTTCCACTTTCTGACCACAACAGCGGCCCCGCAACAACAATCATTTGACTTCAATGATGTGTCTTCCATCACCGATCAGATGATTAATTACGATACAGAACTGGGAGCGTTGACCAAATGATACATCCTTCCAATGAGCAAACAACCTGCATTGGTAGTTTTGTTTCAAGAGGGAAAACTTTTCATTGACGAGAAAGGGGAGGAAAACGTTCTCTTTCCTTTTACAAAATAAAAGTTGGAAACCGAAACAAGATTATAAGAACGCAGTCATTGGTAACGACGTCGCTTGCACCCTCGACCCTTTAAACGATATAGAAAATCGTTTCATCAGATCGAAAATCAATCAATCAACCAAGTTTCTGACGAAAGCTGCATAAATTTTATTAAATAGAGAACCTTTGAAAGTTTTGGGTTTGTGACTCACTTAAGTAATTTTCCAGATATAAATCAAGACACTTTTGGGCTGGTGATAAAAAATTACACTGGGCATATATTACGTATAGCCCAATACAGAGATGCCGACAGCAAGCTCAAACCCAGAGCGTCCGTGATGGGATGAGCGAGTCTAAGATTTAAGCTGTGAGTCGCTGGTTCAATTCCCAGTGAGCTGGGACAATTCTGCGAAGCCGACAATGAGCCACAGCCTCAACATGGCATAATCTTCGACGCCGGCACAATATCTCTCTTGTACTACTATATCTCCCAGTGGTATAGCGGTGGTTCAATAGTCATATGGTACAACTTGAAATGTTTCAGGTCATTAATTTTGCTGACCCGCGATTTACATCCGTAAATCGTATAAAAAAATCAGGATCAGTAAACGAAATGCTGGTTAATTCGTTGTGATTGATCATCGAAGTCCTCTCTGAAAAACGATGATGGATGTGTAAATATCGCCACAATATTGGAGCTTCATCATATTTTATTAGGATAAAAAGGACCAAATAAGAAACAATAATTGTCCTAAAACAAGTGAAATTACAACCGGATAGACAGATTAAGTACACATATCACAGGGATGCATCAAACAACAAATTCATTATATAAAAAGAACGCACAAGAATAAAACGTGTAAACAAAACAAAAATATTATATTGGAATTGTGTGAAAAACTACCCATACGTCGTTGCATGGCAGCAACAATCGATAAAATCCATCTGATCTGAAAAGCTCTAATAATATTGTTTAAGGGTTGATGTGCCTGCATTCCATAACAGTGATTAGATAGTATATTCAATGCACAAGATCGAATTTATGGCTATTAAAAAATGGTACTCGGCATCAGGAGTGCGATGGACTCGTTAACTCTATAAACAAACGCCCGGAACAAAAATTGTCAAACAACACATCAAAACAATAACAATAGTAATTCTAGTCAGATAATTTTGATATTCAGCATTTACAATCGCTAGAGCTCTGAGCATTGGATAATATCCAAACAAACAAGGGATGATAAGAGATGATTAGCAAAAGCATCAAATACAAAAAAGCAACGAACCGAAATGCAAAAATCGCACGTTCCGCAGGAATGCTAGAAATAATTAATATTAATATTATCTTGATAGCAATTGCAAGTAATTAGTATGCAGTCATCACTTCCACTAATTCTAAAGATTTTGACCACAATGAATTAAGAAAATAATCCGTACTTTAATCGATAATTGACAATAAAAAGCCGTTGTAACAACTAGCCTTCCGAGCGCGTTGCAGAACTCTATGCAGGAGGCGAGGCCGTTATGTCGAATTAAGATGAATTTGTGAGCTCCCAATAGTGGACATAAGATTCTTAATCGCGCAACAGCGGTAGGCAGGCAGTTGCCAGCGTTTACCAGTAGTTGCAACTTTTACTCCAACAATTGAGTTACGCCGATTAAATAATTACTAAATTGTGGACAAGAAACTGATTTTTTCAGGTTCAGGAAGTACCGTAGTCAACTGACGTAAATGCTCATTGCTATTACCGACCGAGAGTACGAGATACTCCAAATATGGATGTATTTAGTTCAAGTGAACTTGATTACCATAAAATTAAGAAAGACCTCATAAATGGTATTATTAACGTACACAACGCAGATAGTTTCGATAGCATAGTTAGTACAGACCAACCGAGATAATGTGAGACTCGTCAAAGACAGATCCAGAGGATAGACCGGGCTAACCTGCAATATTTAAATGAACACTCTTTGTTAAATGAGAACTGAAGAACAAATTATATGAAAATAAAAGGTACATAGAAAAAAAATAGCAACACACGAGACGAGCGACAATAATGCAGAGCGATTGAAGTAAGACGAATAATTTTCTCGTGATTATTATTTAATTTCGCAGAAACTAGTTTTCTAGATGATCAACACAACAAAAAATAATGCGCTCTAAGACCTTTCATCTCATAAAAATATTCTATAATGACATTAACAAAGCACAGGTGGAAAAGTTACATGAGTAGGAAACAATAGAATTAAGTGAAATATATGCAAGGGATAAAGTAAAAAATTCTAACATTAAGGAATGCTTCTGCAACAACCGATGAAACCGCTTAAAATACTACGGAAAGATGGGCGCATTCACAAATTTCAGGAAAAAATCCAACATAACCTAGGGAAGCTGAGTATGTAGGAATAACGAGCCCGGCGCATGATTTACAAAATTTTAAAATTTTCGTCCTAAAAACAGCTCTTCTAATGAGTTGTTGTACAAGTGGTACCGGCTCAGCCAATAATTGTTGCATGTTGAATGCTAAGATGTAGGCTGGGGACTACCAAGCATAGGCACTACTGTAGAGAATGGTGAGTCAGTCTGCTTGATCTCTTGTTGCTCTTCTTGTGCTTGTTGCAGCGAGTCTTGTGGTCCAAAGAGTCTGGCTGAGTCAAGGAAGGCGACTTTCCGGCGCCTGTATTCATTCAGACGACAGACGGAGTATCTGTGACAGAGAAATTCGTTTTAAAGCTGGAAGTATAAACTAAATGAACTTAATAAAGAAAATTGGTAGTTGTATTCTCGTCGCATGCCATGACTGGGTTCATCAATGTCATATAAGATTAGTGAGGAAATAATTAATGTGGCCAACTAGTGGCTTCTATTGCTGCATGATTATCCTTTCTAAAGAAACTGTCAGAAAAAATATATGAAATGTTACCGTAACAAGCGAACGATTCCCGGAATGTCATGTGTATTAGAATGTTTCACAATGTGAACAATTCTACATTTCCAATTTCACAGAGCTAGAATGTGCTACGATTGTAAGGTGCATTATCACACTGTAAGTTCAATGCAACCACATTCAGGCTCACGCATTTGAAAGGATGCCCGCACCACCTTCACAGCATTTAGTTACCAACACGGGCGTCCTACGTAACACAAGTTGTATGAAATAAAACTACAAGTTTTACCCTGCAAAGTCGAATTGTATGGAGGAGTGATGGGCCTGCACCAGAGCCCAGGTGCCCCAGAAGAGATGGGAAGCAAGCGCCAGTGCCTTGACCGCTGCCAGCCACCACGCTAGGGGACGTTGTGAAGGCTTCTTTAAGCGCGACAGATACCTGGGTACATTTTGTTTTGTTAATTTTATTTCAAGACCCGTGATCCAAGGTGAATCTTATTTTACATCCGAGAGTTGACGATCATCCTCACATTAGCAGCGTCACTAGGGTAATTCACCAGGAAATTGCTACTAGTATACACTAAAACTTCCAGAAAAGTACAGGGGTTGCACATTCAAAGTATAGGGGTTGGAGGGAAACGGGAAACACTCGTAATTTTGAACATGTTATAAACAATGACAATGTGACAGATTTTTATGTTTTAGTTTTTCTGCAAATTGATATTTTATCCTTGCACAGGTATTTTTAGTAAATTTTTGTGTCGATAACCTAAGCTATAACCAATAAATGGCAAAACTCTCTGCATTTCAAAGAAGCCAAATTGTTGGTGCCCGCATGGCAGGTGCTAGTGTGAGAAAAGCTTCTGGAATGCTTGACGTTTCTAGAATTGCTGTTTCAAAAGTAATGATTGCTTTAAAAAAATGATGGAAAAACTTCCTCAGCAAAGCACAGGTTTGGCCCAAAGTTGAAGTTGTCTGAGATGGTGAGGGACAATCGAAAGACCACGGCTGTTAAAATTACTACAGACCTCAATGGACACCTACAAAACCCAGTTTCCATAAATACTGTCCGCCGAGAGCTGCACAGATCTGGATTTTATGAAAAAGCTGCAATTAGAAAACCTCTGGATATCACTGAAGCTGATAAACAACAACTTAATATAGAAGTTAAAATAATGTAGGTAGGTATGTATGACTTTGCAATGACACCATTATACTCACTGAGAGATCCAAAGTGTCTGGTACTCCTCAGATGGGTAGCGACTGTAGTCCACCTCGTCCACACCTGCAACATGACAAGCAAATTAGAGGAAATGAAAATAAAGCAATCATCATAGCTGTATCATTAATAGAGCAAGTTATAAAATAGAATAATGTAGAATAGAATAATCAAGTTATAAAAAAGAGTAAAAATTATTCGAAATTATTTTGAACACTTCAATCATATGATTCATATCACAAATTGCAATGCCAAATGAATAAGGGTGTATTGGAAAATTTTTCTATGAAGAAGCACTGTTTTTGTTACCAGTTCCTATTAGCCTGGATTGAGATCATTTGAGCTATCCCTATAATACATCTATTTAGTGCTTTTTAATAAAACTCATCAAAATGTAGCCAGCATGCACTGCCATAGAAATCTGAAATAATTTTTTTTTCGGCAATTATATACGTAATTGGTTTGTTGCAGGGCCACTCCTGCATCAAATGCCAACTAGAAATAATTCTCAGTACATGCATTTTACAAATTCTGGATTTACCTGCATATTCACAGAAATGATTAGCAATATCAAAAGGCTGGAAGTTGGGGGCAGCATATTCAAAGTCAATGAAATGAACACGCCTCTCTTCTTTGTTCCAAATGACGTTTGCAAGCAGAGTATCGTTGTGGCAGAAGGTTACTGGACAGTTCAAACCTCTGACAGCTCTCTCAACTTCTGCCACTTCATTCTTAATGTTTTCCTTGGTGTAGCCTTCTAGCACTGCACTGAATGCCAGAAATTACTAAAAATAAGGACAAACACATCTATCTGCTCTTAAGGAGCCTAACAAATATTCTACATTTTTTTCTCTATGCATGAAGTATTCATATGCATCTTAAGTAATAACCACTGCAAACCTAAATGAGCATACAGTTTAATGATTAAATTCCAAATCTGATGTGGCAAGATCAGAGAAACTTGGGAAGAATCGGTATTGTAAAATATCACAAACAAATGGAAGGTTTCATGAAGTGCCATGGCTACATACCTTTTGAAGCAAACTTCAGTATGCAATTCCGGCAACAGATCCATGAACAGCTGAATTTTTTTAAACAACACAGGGGCACCCAAGGTCTCATCCCACTGCACAGAATATTATAGTAGCATGAAACCCATGCTTTAGAATTTAGATAGTGCAACCAAAATTTTTTTCCAAGAGTAATACAACTCAGGCAGGAATGATTGTTGCTGAATCAATTGGTCGTACCAGACAGTCAGTAGTGAGTGAAAATAATGCATTCAACTCATAATGTATGAATAAATATGTTTGAATTTAGTTAATCACTTGCTCATCAATTAGTACTTAGATTTGTAGCAAAGCTATTTGTCCAAAGTGACTACATATTAATGCACTTTAAATTAAACAATCATATCTTCAAATACAAATTACACTATTTCATGCAGCTTAGAATGTTATATCATTTAGATTTACACACTTCGATGGAGTGAAGGTCTGCCATGCAAGTGAGAGTTGCAAGGCGGATGTCCTCTTGCATCACAGTATCTGTGGTGAGAGGCACTCCAACAGTGTAGGAGTAACATATGCCATTTTTGAAACTGCACAGAAGAGATGGGCCACATCCTTTTGAATGCAGTCGCTGCACAATTCAAGTTGGTCTTAATTGACATTCAAGGTAAGCCAGAAACAAATTCAAGGGAAGAAAAACTGATGCATTTAGATACATTTTAGAATAAAATAAATTGAACTTTAGTCTTGAGATTCGAGCTTGAATCATATACCTACACCACTGCAAATGCACAAAATACAGAATTTGCTAACTTCACGGCTTTCTAAAGCATAAACAAATGTTAATAACCAAATTACTCAATTTCTGAAGCCACTGACCTGTATATTACGTTTTTCTGCACCACGATCAATAAAGAGTTCAGTGCTTTTGCCATAGACCCGAACAAGCACTTGCTCTTCTTTGGTTAGGTCATGGGGCCAAATTCCTACCAGCTGGTTGGAGATCCCCTCATTATACACCTGCAAAACTGCAAAAACTACACCACTTTGCTTTGAATAATATTTAGCTTAAATTATTTGAAATCACTTTATATTTGTTAAGGAGTCTTTCATCACTTCATCACACATTAGATAATCCAACAAATTTTCAGAAAGTATCCAATTACCACCTGGCATAGTTCAAGACGTTAAAACCTTACCTTGAAATTGAATTTGGATTTGTCCCACAAAGGCCTGGCAGCAGCAGCAACAAGAGCGGCTCCAGCACACAGAGACTCTTGAGTTCTACCATCAATGGACAATTCTAATTCCATTACTCAATTTATTAGCATCTAGAGGTGTTAGAATTGTTATCTATTAACTCTTTACCCAAAACTCTGAAAGTGTTTATAGTTTTTATTCAGTCTCATCACCACTGTCAAAAAATATAACTCAGTCACTGCAGTGAGTGACAGAGAGCGCATTCTCCCATCAACAAACACGTGAAGTCATGGACGGACAGACAGATGGACGGACAGACAGACATGGCGAGCACAATAGTGAATTTTTTCCATAAATGAGAAAATGCGCTAAAAATAATGTTTTAAAGTAACTAGTCAAAATAAAGTGTCCAAACAAATGTCATTAGTTGACTACTTATTTGATCAATCAAATTGAATTTACAAAGCAGGCCAAAGGTGGGCCATTAAATATTTCTAATGTCTTACTTTAGTCCTGGCTTGTAAACTGGAAAGAAGACTTTTCAACTCTCTACAAGGACTTGCATAAATTTTGTGATGGATGTGAGCAAGTGGCAGATGGCAGCCAGGCAGTGGTACTATTATCATGGCAGTTAGGCAGTAGCAATGGCAATCAAATGAGAAGTGTTGTAAAATGGAAATCTAGAATTCAGTGTGAACAAGATTAGATGGTCATATTTTTACAGCAGAGTTGCGCAATGAATTATCCAGATTCTAGTTTACTCCAAGGGCAAGTAAGCTCATCTGGAATATTGTACCAAATTTTTTGTTAATTACTAGTAGAATTTATCTTTTAATGGAGCCTGGAAAACTTGAATACTTTTGGGTAAAATGTGCTATTTTTTACATTCTAAGCTCAATTGTAAACAATGCTGGCAAAATGGCGGACAGCCACTTTCTGCATCGGCGCACACAAGGTATTTAATTTTGAATGTCCTGCCCAAATGTTAGCTTAATTTGATTGACTTGTGTTTGGAAATGAACTAAAAAAACATGAACTATGACAACACCACCTTGTTTTTTTGAGAAATGTCTATCAGTTACTTGCTTAGCTGGGATGTGTAAGGAAAAACATTTGAGCTGAAAAAAAAACTTGATATTGTATTTTGAAATTAATGAGAGATAATTTAAAATCAAGAATACAATTCTTAGAGCATGCTCTACTCTCCAGAAAAACTTCCACATTTACTAACAGATCTTTCTGAAACTTCACACATATACCGGAAATGGGGTTACTTTGACCGGCGGGGTAACTTTGACCACTTTTCATTTTTTTAACAAAAACCCCCAAAGCTCAAAAATGATTTGACATCGAAAAATTTCATCAATGGCCATCAAAGGCCTAATACTGAGGCTACGTAACACAATAGAAAGATTTAAAAAGTTTGCATATCTAATAGATTAAAAAATTAATAATGTGACCCACGAAAAAGAGCTATTATTTAAAGCCTGTAGGAGTACCCCCTCCAATTTTTTTATTTTTTGGTAAAATAACTCCAGGTTTTGATGCATTGTAATAGAACTCTTCTAGTTACATATGCAAATGACAAATTTTAGGAAAGTGTCATAGTTTGCAAATGGGGGGCGCTGCCCCCCAAGATTTCAGTCGTCCCACAACTTCCACTGAAAAGAACTCTTCCTGACCATGCGTACGCAAGCGCGGAAATTGTAGCGGATCAAATCAGACTCATTTACCTGATTTAGTATAGCAGCGCCAATGCGCCATGATTGATTAGACATTGATGGCACGTCGCCAATTCTTGCCATTATCTGCTTAGAAGATTTCATACAACTGAATATTTGATCCAATCAATCCAAGCCTACTGTGATGCTATTAGACTGTTTTGATAACCTAAATAAATGTCGTCATAAATAAATAAATAAACTACGCTGCAACTTGTCCATGCGACAACATTTTATCTCGCTTCGAATCACCGACATGTGGAACAGCCTCCCTGAATACATCGTTGGCGCTCCGAGTATGAACGCGTTCAAGAACAGACTAGATAAAGCTATGGAAAAATATATGTTCAGAATTGAAATGCCTAGAATCATATCGAACACGGTGGAAGTCTAGCAGCTATTTCAAACTATCGTCAGTCACGAAAAGATCCTGTCAAATGACACGGTTTTAGATCTCCTGTGAACAAGTCACGAAAAGTTCATGAATCGGCGACAGGCCACATCAGGCATACTCTTTAGCGCCGACATCACTATGTTATGTTATGAACTTTTGTTAACTCATTTGTAATTATTGTGAAAATCAATAAATTGAGCTACAAATAGAACTTGTGATGTGAATGGGCTAGCAGAATAATTCGCGTGTGAATAAGCGAAGCTCCGAAGACCGTGTTGACGCATGGTCTAGTGTGAACGCTAAGGTGTGTTGCACACACGTTCTACCAGGCGTGCTGTAAAGTCGTTTTACCATTCAATGTTATGTGAACTGACGAATTCGTCGGTAAGGGTCGACGTGATGGCTATGTTGAATTTTCGTTGTTGGGATCTCGGCAAACACTTCGTAAAATGCCAATCACTGTTTCCAATACGGCCAATTCTAAATCACTTTACTCAATAAATTTTCATGTTCGTACCTATACTGTGGCGTGTGTATCATGATTAGCAAATGTTCTACTGCCAAATTGCAGTAACTTCTTTACGTTTTATTACGATGTTTTAAACTCTGTACACATGTGTGGGGACTAGCACCCGACTACATTTAATTATTACTTAACTTTGAATCCATTTCAGGGGTTTTTAAGGCCAGGTAACAATAGTTATGCCAATAGAAACAGATTGAAATTAACTAATTAACTAGGGCGGCTTGATGTGATTGGACGGTTAATAACAACAAACCTAAGATTGCCAGTAGTTATTCTTAGCTCACGTGACCTGCTCGATGATGGTGGCCCCGGGACGGACTGGGAGATCACGGCACGTGGTGATGATGAGGTTATGAGGTGTCAGGAGCACGTGGTGATGACGAGGTGTCAGGAGCACGTGGTGATGACGAGGTGTCAGGAGCACGTGGTGATGACGAGGTATCAGGAGCACGCGGCGATGACAAGGTGTAGGATGACGTGATGCACGTGGCGTTGTCCGAGAGTAGGTCGCGGAAACAAGTCCTCATGTGTTTACCAGCAGACCTAGTTAGCTATTGAGTCCACGGTGTCACTGAGAAATTGCCATACAGCATATGTGTCACATAGACACGTGATGGATCACGCGATCAAGACCTTAGTAGTGGGCGGAAGCGAAGCTTATGAAAGGGCTAGTAACCTTAAATAAGCCTCCGCAGTTGTCGATAAGCGCTCTGCGATATAGCGTGTCTGTTAAGTCTCCGACCTTACGGTCGATGCCGTAGCTTATACCTCTGTATCGCAACTCTGTATTACCACCCCGTATACAAGATACGTTATCTGGACAGATGTGTCTTACCCTCACTACCTTAGTCGAAGAACCCGATCCTCAGGTAGTGCTTAATATAATGAGTTCAAGTCATGAGTGCAACCTCGGACAGCGTGGTGAGATGCCGGGGCGTGGTGAGATGAACGTGGAGTTGCAAGTGATGTTGAGAGAGACACGAGGAGTTGCATGTGTTGTAATGATGTTGTGACAGAGGCAGCAATGTGTGTATTGTTGGTGCTGACGTGATGTTGCACGGTCCTACGGAGCAGCTGCTGGTCTAGAAGTGAGCCGTGAGAGGTCAACCGGAAATAAGTGTTGCCAAAGGAAGCAGTGATTCGCTAGCATGAATTCTCTCTACACTGAGTACACTCTTTCCTTGAATATAAAGGAAGTTATGTAGCGAGATCCGATAGGTTGAGAAGCCATTTTAAACACGCGTTCTACAAGACATGTTGCAAAGAAGTATTAATACGCGACCTATCAGGCGTGTTCTAAATGCCTTTTTTTCAACACGTTTCATACCTACCACACTGCAACGGCACTTTAACACTCGTTCTACTACCAGGCGTATTGTAATGACGGTTTGTAACACGCGGTCTGCCAGGCGCGTTATAGCGGCTTTTTAACATTCAATGTTGTCTGAACTGACGAATTCATAACTGATGGTCGATGTGATGGCTAGGCTGAATTTTCCTCTTTCCTCATCACGATCTAAGCGAACTTACTGAAATGACAAATACACCGTTTCGTAAATGGCAAATTCTGGATAATATATAACGGATCTAATTTTTGTAACCATTCATGCGATGTTTCCATCATGATTATTAAATGTTCTAACGCCAATCTGCTGTAACTTCCTCAAGTTTTATTATGTTATATTAAACTCTATATAAATGAATATGATGAGCTCATGACCACATTAGTCATCCCTGTCCTGAATTATTCCTAATGGCGACAGCAGATAATTTTATGTTAGAAATATTGCGATCAATTATGAAAATTCGGACAATTTCTAGTCACAATGCGTACACTTAAGATCGAAACACATATTGACAACCTTTGCCAAGAGATTTTTAAACTATATTATATTAATAGTTTGAAATGTATTGACACAAGCGGGGTAATTTTAGTGCCTGCAACACCCGCCCTCCTGACGCTGCCGACCTCGAACTGCCCCAAGTAGAGCTGCTCACTCAGTACCTCCTGGCCGCCGACACCCAAGCCCTCGTCAGCAGTCATGAAGTGAACCTCGCACGTCACGGTCCTGACAAAGGCGCCGATGCTGCTTCTGTTGCGCGCCCTGCAGACGTCGCCGCGCGTCCTCTATCGCCGTCACCTGTCAAGCGGCAACTCTCGTCCTACAGTTCATTACAGAGGAGTGATGACGTCATGTATTTCAGTCCACATCGAAATCACTCACACGTTCACGAGAATTGCTTCCGCGTTTAGCCATTAAAATTAACAAGTAATTGGAATAAGATTGTATCATACATTCTTCATTATTTCTCCCACCGGTCACCCGCTCATACATTTTTCGCGAGTAGTAGTGATGTTAATTCTTATAAATTTTTTTTTTGCACTAATGGATTTATCACACGATATTTATAAAAACTAGAAAATGTTTACTCTTCATCAGGACTTCTGGCCTGCAACACCTCGCTGTCCTGCAACTCTCGTCAGGACTTCTGGCCTGCAACACCTCGCTGTCCTGCAACTCTCGTCGGGACTTCTGGCCTGCAACACCTCGCTGTCCTGCAACTCTCGTCGGGACTTCTGGCCTGCAACACCTCGCTGTCCTGCCACTCTCGTCAGGACTTCTGGCCTGCAACACTTCTCTGTCCTGCCACTCTCGTCGGGACTCTATTCCTGCTAATCTTCAAACATAACTCGCGTTGAAGATTGTTCTCCTACTAGTCTTTAAACATACTCTAGTTTGGAGATTAGTAACGAAATTCGGGAGATTTGACGTAGCGAGATTTAGAAAAGCCGTTTTCTCTAACTTTCAAGAAAATCTAAGCCAGCATAAAATAACCTTCGAAAGTACTTATTACAATTCACAAGCTGTTCCAGTCACTTAGGACCAAGTGTAGTAAAATAATAAAATGTGTATTATGAATTTATGCATGGATTTAACACGTTTGAAAGTGCGTTAGGCTAAAAACTAGTTTGCGACCACGCGGGCACCTCGGAGCGCGCAACCGTGAGGTGAGGTGGAGCTATAAGGCAATGATAAGCATTAAGCACCTCTATTCTACTATGCTAGTGAAGCACCCAGGTCAATGATATCTTGCCCCTCAGATGAACTGATCACTGAGGCCTTGTTCACAGCTTAACACTTACAAAATTAAAAAAAAAAAACAGAGGTTTGCTGATATGACATTTCTTCTCTCGACAACGATTCACGCTTTTTGGGTAGAAGGGGAGCCTGCCAAATTCCACCCCTGCCATGCTTCGAACAGACTTTCATAATCCCTTCCCTCAAGAACGTAGCCTATACCACTTCTTGACTGTTAACATTATCAGCCGCAAGCCACCAGACAGATCACATCCATTGAATTAGATCAAGCAGCCCGTGGGAAAGTAGCCTGACGTAGTATGGCGTCTGCCAATACGGGAAAAAATTCTACACCACCCGTTGTAGAATTGGTATCATTTGGCATAATTTGGTGATGCAATATTTTTGGTGTCTCTTTAAAAAAATGTCCTATAACTTTTAAAAATATTTCTTACAGAATCGAGCAACAATGTGAAAACAGGCCAGCGAGTGATGGCTCAGGCTGTGACAGCAGCAGGCAGCCATTGTTGTATTAATTATAAATTGTAGACGCTATGCAAAGAAAAGCCGTTACCCATTAAAATTAAATTGAAAAAGTCAAAAATAGTCAATAAATTTAAAATAGCATTGAACTGAAGCATGCTTGGAAAGTCTCCGGCCATGTATATATATTATGGCTGGCTGGCTGCCATGGCGTCACCTCACCATGACAGTGACCTTTCAACTTCATCCCGCCGGTTGAGACGATGTGACGGGCGGACAGGCGGTAGCCATGTTGTGTGGAGTCATTATAGTCTAATGCGAGGCTATCTCGCTGTGCTGCCTAAAAGGTTTTTCTGTTGAATGCTTTGAAAGGAAATGTCTTTTCAAGTTCTTTTTTAAGGTGCAAGCAAAATCACACTCAGAGCATTGAAAAGGTTTTACTGTTGAATGCTTGGAAAGGAAATGATATTCCAAGTTCTTTTTTATGGTGCAAGCATAATCACACTTGGAACACTGGAAAGGTTTTTCTGTTGAATGTTTGCAAAGAAAATGTCTTCTCAAATCCGCTTTTGTGACGCAAGCATAATCGCACTTGAAACACTGGAAAGGTTTTTCTGTTGAATGCTTTGAAAGGAAATGTCTTTTCAAATCCGCTTTTGTGACGCAAGCATAATCACACTCTGAGCATAGAAAAGGTTTCACTGTTGAATGCTTGGAAAGGGAATGATAGTCCAAGTTTTTTTTCCCGGTGCAAGCATAATCACATTTGGAACACTGGAAAGGTTTTTCTTTTGAATGCTTGGACAGAAAGTGACTTTCTAAGTGCCATTTTCTATTACAAGCATAATCGCACTCAGAGCAGAGAAACTTCTTCATTGATGAACGTTTAGGAAGGCAATGCTCGCGCAAGATTTCCTTGCGGCCACCCACGTATTTACCCCTGGAATTTTTCTGTGCATTTTTCTGAGGATGATGCAAGAGAATATGTTGTTTGAGATCAGCATTGGTAGCACATGAATTCAAACAGAATTGGCATTGGTGTTCACTTCTTCTCAAATGATTGGAGTTGATATGCTCTTGTAGTGATTTTCTCGTGGTACACGATTGTTCGCAGTCAGGGAATTGAAATGATTTTTCTGTCAAATGCTCAGCATTAATGTGCTGCAGTAGTCCACTCCCTGAACTAGAGGAGTATTTAGAGCAGTGAGCAGGTCCTGAAGCAGGATGTTCTACATCAATGTGCTGCTGCAGTTGGCCTCCACCTGCAGGCACCAATCCACGCTGGGAACACCCAAGCCTGATGTGTTGCTTTGAGCTGGACGCTCCAGAACCGTCAGCGCCACCAGCAGCCTCTCCTAATGCCGGTGCTGACCCACCTTTGCCATGCTTATGACAAAAATATAGATTAAGGATTACTCAGCATCATTATTATTATTTTACATTATGTTAGATACAATAATTTTTCAAAATTTTTATGCTGGTTAGTAATAGAACTATGGTTTGCCATAGTTTAGTTACCCTTCAACAGCAAGGCAATAAACTAACTTTTCCAATTCCTAAAACCTGGAAATCTAAACCACCAAATCAACAGTCACCTTCATAACACCTCACATGGCCCAGTACCTTTACCACCCTCAAATAAAAATTAATTACCAACTGCTTCCACTAGAACACTAGTACCTGAAACTCCTTGGCCTAACCTCTGACGCCATGTTCACTTTTCCTACCACCATAAAACCAAAAACGAAAAGTTACAATACTTAATATTGTACTAGAAGACCTCTCACAAACATCATATGTACAAGACTAGGAATAAACCTACAACAAACCTACAAAACCATCTGTCTTCCAATAATTCACTATGCCAGCCCAATCTGGGCCTCCGAACAATCATTCCCCAGAGCTACAAGACAGATGCTATCACAACTTTGTACTGGTCTAAGCATTCTCCTACACAGCTTGAAAAGCAGAATCATCAACATCAATGCATGCAGCTACAGTTATCTCTTCGGAGATCCAGCAGAAGTTGCACATTGGCTGCAGCCTTGGCAGGGCCAGTGATGCCTCAGCTAGCCACAACAACAACCCCACATTTTATACTATGAAACAATATTTTCAAAATCACTGAGATAAATATAGGTAACCGCTGAGTTTAACAATTGTATTTTGCTGTTCTAATGCTCAATATTAATTATAAATTTTTGTGTCCTTGTTGATAGTAGTTCAGGGCCACATAAAGTAGGACTTACTCTGCTATATATAATATGGATATATAATATTATCACAAGCAGACCATGGACAACTTCAAGATGAAAGAACTACTGTTGGCAGCCCAAAAAATCCATCCTTGTCCCAAGTTGTGTTGTGTTGATAATAATGAACACCATAAAGATGAGAAAAATGTAATTACCTTGTAAATCCTTCCATAAACATGTTTCCAGATTCAAGAGAGTGACAATGTTACATTGAATGTAACAGATTCAAGCTCATTTCCTCATCTCTCTACACTGCATAAACTAGAGGTCTTGTTTGAGGATTTGGTCCTTGCTTAAGAGGAAATCAATGGTATTGCCATCTATTTCTGAAGATCATAAACAATCAAATTTCACATGCAGGATTAAAATTGTATGAGGAAAATGTACTAGTTTCACTACAAGTATTTATTAGGTTGACTATACTTAAATCTGGACAATAGAGCAAAACATTAGCTTAGCAATTTGGAAGATTTAGGAAGTTCTCTCAAAAATTCATAGCATAGTGTAAATTTAGCAAAGCTGAAATTACCAATTTTTACCTGATTGAACAGTGCAGAAATGTTCTGTGAGGAGTTGGGGTGGGCGTCATGAGCCTCAACTTGAGCTTCTGTCTTGCACGGCACACAAGAGGAGAGTGCAGGTGCAGGGCTGAGATGTGCAGTTGAACAAGCCTGGGGTGATGTGGAGGACAATATTGATGTGGCTGCAGTCATGTGTGTACTTTATGAAGAATGATATAATATACAACTCCTCATAGACTTGCCTGCAAGTTTCTAACTTCTTAACAGTACATGAATATGGTAGCATCACAAATTACTGGCTATAAAATGTCTTCTCAAATTGATGCTTCATAATGCAAATATTTCACTTGCCTCTTTTCAAATTAAAATTGACATATAAACATTAGTCACAATTTCAGAAGCAAGTGCACATTTTTAATAAGTTTTTGTAGAATCAAATTGGCATTCATAAATTTTGAAGGAAAGCTTTATTCATATTGTATTGATATTGCATAACTCGGGTTAAAATCTCATATCAATTGACATGAATGTTATCAAATATTATTCTTAGATATTCTCTGCTATATTCCTACCATTGACATTTTGGCATGGTTTCTGCCAACAAAGGCCATCACATTTAATTTCTATTCAAATACAAACAACAGAAATAAAATGGTGAATTTAGATTGAAAGTAACAAATTTAATGTAAGTAATTAAAAATAAAATTTTCCATGACATCAAACCAATTATTGAATCAAGATGAAAGAGCTTCATACATAATTATTATTTCTTTATGTTTTAGACTAAATACTGGGATATGATGCATCTCCTGATGCCTAATTTGAACATTTTATTACAGAAGTAGCATTCAGTCAATTTCCATCAGGAAAATCTGTGCAAGTATTTCAAATGTTTTGCTAAAGATTTGCATTTCAACTCCAACTACCTCACTTCCATATAAGAATGGTTCCTCTTTGATGGATACTTCTTCAGTTTCATCCTCAGGCTCCTCTTTTATGAAGATAGCAGAAACTTTGAGAGCTAGTGGAGGGTCAACCTTTTCCAAGGCTGAAAAATAAGTACATTAATGTACTGGTAACACTAGACTATGGAGCAAGACATCTCATGGTATATATAATGTTCACCTAATTATTGATTCATGTGAGTATTGAGTATTAGACAAAAAGTTAGATGGAGCAGACCTCCAACAATATTACTCAGATGAGTGAGACTTGTGAGGTGGCATTTTTCCACACAATGTTATCAAATTTTGTATTGAAACTCCCATGAAATAAATACAAATAAGAACTAAATCTGATAAACTGACATAACCTCAGTTCCTCCTCTGCATAGTAACAATTGATTAGTGAGTCACATGGAATCTGGCTTACCTTCAGACTTTACTTTGCTGCCACCAGGAGATGCTTGAGTGAGGCTCTGCTCAGGGCAACTGCCACTCCTGACTGCAGCATCAGAAAGTTGGTGCAGCACTACACGGCATTCTTTGGTAATGGATGCCATCATCAAATGCAATGATAGTTATGAATCACTGTGGTCAAAGTTTTTAATCTATAATTTTGGCGGCAATGGTAATGGACTGAAGGGAAACACAAAATTGTAGTGAGCAATAGAGGCTTAAAAGGAATTCCATAATTTCATCATTTGCAACAAAATTAACCTACCTCAAACTACTTGAGCAGACAATTGCTTGCTCAATGCATCAGCAATCTTTGATATACACAACTTGGCTACATTTGAATATGGCATGTATAATAGCAATAGAAAACATCATGAAATAAATGTGTAATTCCACAGCACAGAAATCAAAGCCATTATTTTTGGAAAGCATTTGCTGTCCAGAACATTTCTATTAATATTAGTGTAAAAGCATAGCAATTTAAATTTTGTGATAGCAATTTAAATTTTGTGATAGCAATTTAAATTTTGTGATAGCAATTTAAATTTTTTTGTACATACCAATATTTGTGTATACACATAGCAATTTTGATTGAAGAACAGAGAATGTTTATTATTAATAATCTTCGCATTTGTTTTGAAATTTGTCATAAATGTCGTGATTTCATCTGTCCGCAATAGGTAGGTACATTATCACAAACAATATGTCATAAAGCAAGTATTTCTAGAAACGTTTCGTGGCCCAGTCTAGACTTTAAATACGCTTCAATTATTATTGAATTCTATAAATATTACTTATTATTGTTGGACATCAACAAATTAACATGTGACAAAGCATTTTGACTATGTTAATTTTCTCTTATGGCTGTTACTCATAGAAAACTCTTCACAGATAGACATTAATACATACTTTTAATGGGGGAATTCACATGACAAGAGTTTTCACATTCAACTCGAAAATTCTCATTTCAAGTGATAAATTTTGCTGGTAACGAAGCATGGAAATATGGGTATACAACTTTCATGATAGATTAGTAGCATAAACACGTATCTATGTAGTTCTTTATATTAGCAATCAATATAAGACATTTGTAAACCATACAATTGATTGGACCAAGTGGACAAATAGAGGAAGATTTCATGGTTATTAAACCACAAGTAATGATCATTATTTAATTATAGCCATGTTGGAATGTTTTTATTGCGGAGCGCACTTCTATATTATTAATGATTTGATCCACATCCTCGCATTGTTAGGGACGCTCACCACTTCCATCAGATCTGAAAGTATAAAAGTTTAATAGATACGAGTTTGTATGAATAATGCCATTCAATATCATTAGCAATATTAAATTGAGTGTGAAACATGGGAATGGCAATGATTAATTTATCTGAAGCAACCTTTACAAAATTAGCATCAAACAAGCAAACTGTCAACTGGGGCTATTCGGGACGGTTTTGAGCGTTTTTTGTTAATAACTTCTTACCATGAAACATTTCATAAACAAGTTTAGGCTCATTTTATAGCTCTTTGCGAGGGCTATCAAATGGCATCTTCAAAAAAATTCCATATGCTATTTGTAAGGTGCAAGAAGCAAAAAAAGAGTGTCCCGAGTAGCCCCGTCGAACGGGGCTACTCGGGACACTTGGAATAAAACTTCATTTAAAACTTCACTCATCCATCACTAACAGTACTCTGAAGTCCTCCTCTTTCATTGTAGATGATGTAGAGGTATAATAAATGACATTTTCTGTGATTTTTACTCATTTTTCCTTTATTGATATGATATTACCATATACATTGATTACCGTATTATTGATGAGATATTACTGTATCCATGAACATGCCATTGAGCATTGACAACAACCTTGTCCACTGCAAGCTTCATATCAGCAGCCTTATAGCATTTTTTCTGTATCTGTAAGCTTACAGGATGGCTTGTAATTTCACACCATTTTAATTGGGTTAAGTGAATTTACTATAAAAAAAGGATCATGAAAAACATACCTGAAACATAAAGGAATGTTTTAGTGACAACCATCATATGTTTTGCAGAAATAAATCATAGTTTAGGTCAATTACTTTTCATTCTATGATGCCTGGTGCACAATTCTATATATGACATTCTATGCACAATTTTGTGATGACCGATGATGCACTAATTTTTCGCTAAGTGAAATTTTTTCTGCCGAGCAAGGTAAATGTAATCAATGTTCTTTGTTTTTCATCAATTTTCTTCTTAACTGGAGCCTTTGCTTACTGAGGTTCTACTGTAAATGCATTTTTGGGGGTGTCCCGAATAGCCCCGGGGGGTGTCCCGAGTAGCCCCGCCGTGCGGAAATGGCTGCCATTTTTTTTGGATTGAGGTACCTATGTAAATTCTGCAAATAAAGTTTTCTAGCCGACACCTGGGTGCAACTTTTATAGAAGTAAAATTTCTTAATATGGCAAATATTTTTTTTACTACAGTCCTTAGCAGAAGTAACTTTTCAAAATAGCATTTTTTACCATTTTTTTTCAGGAATTTTTCAAAGCTAGTAAATGTAGTATTTTTTGACTTCCTTTATACCTGTCTCTTATACACATNCTGTCTCTTATACACATCTAGATGTGTATAAGAGACAGGTGTTACGTAGCCTCAGTATTAGGCCTTTAATGCCCATTGACAGAATTTTTCTATGTCAAATAGTTTTTGAGTTTTGGGGGTTTTTGTTAAAAAAACCAAAAGTGGTCTAAGTTACCCCGGGAGTCTAAGTTACCCCAGTTTACGGTAACTTCTAGTAATACTGTTGAGAATTGAGATACGAGATATATATATATATATATAATGTACAAATTCATATCGATCACCCTCATGTACTTGGGAAGAGTAATTCCTTTTATTGTTGGTAACCCAGGGTGCAGAGGGTGGAAGCTGCGTCACCAATATATGGGTTTTTAAGCCCGAAGGGTTGCCAACGATTTTCAAGATGCGTCACCAGGTAATTTTTAATGAAAAGCCATTTACGCTGAGTAATGAAAAACTATTTACAAGCCAAGAACTTATTACAAGGTTGCAGGCACGTGGCACCCCAAATAACTAATTTTACCCTAAAAACAGTCTGATTGTACAGCAAGTGTTAACTGAACATGTGATAATGCAGTCTGACCGCTCTAATGTGACCACAACTGCAGAATCATAAACTTGTTGTTTGCATTTTTTGGCGGGAACTCATCGCTGATTTCCGGACAAGCTTCACTGCATCCTGATCCATCCAACGTACCAGAAACCTTACTTTTTTCTAAATAGTTGGCTGAAGACTGACAAATATATTAAATGCAAGAATTTCAATCTAAATTCTAAATGTGTTGGCAAGATCTTCTGAAGGCGTAAATTTTGCTACTGAAGTGTCGCCAAAGATCTTGCAATATTCATCCACTCTCTGCACAGTGGTTGGTAACCATAGCCACAACCTTGTTCATTCAGTAGAATTAGTTACAGACTCTGGAAAAGATATTTTGTAGAGATTATTTTTTCTACTGGTATAGAACGGCACACCGCATAGGTTCATAAAATGACAATATAAATTCTTGCGCACCTGGCAGGCTGACACATCTTCTGCCAATTCACACAGACATTGCAAGCATGGAAAACATCTATACCTTTAAGGCCGTTACTAAAGCTTTCCAGCCATTTCTAAAACTGCAAGATTTCTGCCAGATGAATTACCTTCTAATTGTTAACAAAAGTGTACAATTGGGCCACAAGATTCCAATTGTATTAAAAATTCGTCACGGAGCTGCGAGATTTCAGAAATAAGTAGGAAAATTCCAATCCTGCTGACCTGCTGTGAGTGACGTCTTTGAAAATGGAAAGTAAGAATGTAAGATCACCTTCAACAACAACTCAAGAGTCAAGTCTATACATTGTTTTTATACTCTTTAGCTAGTCTTTATTCTAGCCCTTGAAAATGCAAATGCAGGAACAACTAAACCGTGACTAAATAAGGTCTTAGCTCAGTTTCAAAATACTCATATCTCTCTTCATTTTCAGGGCATTTGCACTATGTGTTAATGGGCAAGGGCAAGATCATGCATAGCTTGTACGTATCTAAAGCTGGCAGATTTAGTTTTACTCTGTGCAATGCAGCAACTTGCAAGTTATTGCAACAAACCAACAATTGATGATTTTGTTGAAGACTTGAAGCAACAGCCAACCAGCATGGCGATTGGCAAACATTCCACATTTGTTCATATTTTTGGAATATCTCCATTCTCCAGACTCCAAGAACACTTGAAAATTGTCTGGACTCCACTTTGTTGGGTTCTTCTTATTTCTTAGAACCATTGTCATTCAAACATCAAACAACCCATGATTGATGATTAACTTGACCCAAGATGCTTCACAAAAGCGGCCATGGGCCATGGCTGAATCAGCCCAACTGGCCGGCGACCGCCTTTCCGTGGAGAAAAGCAAACATGGTCTATCATCTATGGGTGCTCCTCAGGCAGCCAGGCTCCCAGCCACATATCGGCACATGCCACTGAATCGCTATACACGAGCATGATGTGGCCAGTAGCAGTAGCGTCATAGTGTGGACAGGTCAAGCGGCAGATCAACTGGCGGCCAGGCCGCCTGTAGCTACTGACCCGGGCGACCCACGTCTCGGAAAAATTTACGGCGGGACCCGCGGCCGCAGGACTCCAAACATAGAAAAAACCTAGCCAATCAACGAAAACCTCGCAGGTTAGGTACTTAGGTCCAGTTAGGAACAGGTTCCATTAAGAGACAAAAAACCTAGAAACCCATAAAAACACTAATAAAACCTTTCCGGCCGCAGGTCCGGCCGTAAATTTGTCCGAGACCTGGCGACCCTGTCACGCGTCACCCGTGTGTGGTGTACACTGTTTTTCTTTTTTTTTCTTTTCAAATTTGCGGGAGCCTCTGAAGACTAGTCCAATGTGGCCCCATGACCGAGTTTTGAGTTATAGTTGTTAATCAATTAAATTAATCGCTTAATTTTCTTTAATTAATCACTTTAATCACTTTTAATACTTTAATTAATCACTTCAATTCATCACTTTAATTAATTGGCTCTCTACCAACTCAATGAAAACCCTGCCTAGCTCAAACTGCCTGCATGGCTCAAACTCTCCCTAGCATCTGTTGAGGAGAACACACCATGGCGGAGCCGTGGAACACGGCAGAGCCGCAAAACACAGCAGCGCCGCAAAACACAGCAGCACTGCAAAACATGGCAGAGTCGCAGAACACGGCAGAGTCGCAGAACACGGCAGAGTTGCAGAACACGGCAGAGTCGCAGAACACGGCAGAGTTGCAGAACACGGCGGAGCCACAAAACACGGCAGAGCTGTGAAAGATCTTTCGTAATAACACTATTCATGAAATTAAGGGTTTCAAGCAATGTCTTAATACCAAGTTACGTAAAATGAACATAAAAAAAATAAAATAAAAATAAATAAATAAAAATAAACAATAAAATAAATAAATAAATAAAATGAAATGTACCCGTATATATAACAAAACAGGAAGGAATCAACAGTAAGAAAGAAAATAAACAGACAATAAATAAATAAATAAATAAAAATAATAATAGTAATAATAATTCCCAACCCAGTTAGTTGCAATATCCATGCCCTGAACTGAGCCTCACATGAGTATGCACAAGTTACTGAAGGTCCAGCCTGGGGGGGGGGCTTAAGAGTCAGTTCTGGTTTGTACAATGATTCCTCTGCATCAGCACTCTGCATCAGAGAAAATAAGTGAGTTAATATTGCCTGGTCTAAACTTAAGGCAAAAAATTCTGGCATTGCATATATAAACACAATTAAAATGCAATGCAAATTTTAGCTCGTGTAAAGTTAGATACATTAATTTCATATTATTTCAGATACATAGATTTTAAACTTGGAAACTGATTTCCAATAAAGCTATGGTTTTGCCAATGTATTGCGACACTTTGACAGCAGGCAATGTCCTTTTTTTTATTCACCAAAGCTTGGAAGTCTCAACAACCAAATCGACAGCCACCCTCACAACACCACACATGGCCCTGTCTCTTATACACATCTAGATGTGTATAAGAGACAGATCTTGCACGGCACACAAGAGGAGAGTGCAGGTGCAGGGCTGAGATGTGCAGTTGAACAAGCCTGGGGGATGTGGAGGACAGCGTTGATGTGGCTGGAAGTGATGAGTGCATTTTATGAGGAAGGATATAATATAGGAATTCTCATAGAATTCTCTGCAACTTTCTTATTTCACAGCAGCATATGGATGTGCTGGCATCACAAATCACTGGTTATAAAATGTCTTCTCATATCAATGCTTCATAATGCAAACATTTTATTGGATTTTTTCAAATACTTATAGATTTATATGGCACACTTTTAGTATGTTAAGATAGATAAAAGTATGCTATAGATAGCACACTTTTA
>NW_025940397.1:0-965 GCF_000764305.2 Hyalella azteca
TTTCCCGCGTAGATTGGAGGCCGTCATTAAATATAAGGGTGGTCATATTGAATAAATATGTCTGAGAATTGTTTAGGTAATTCTTGGCTACTAGCTTATCCAATAAAAAAAACAATGCACCTGTTTGTTTCATTGAGAATTAACAAAAAACATGCGTTGCCAAAAATATGGCGGACCCTGTAATCGCCTGCGGTTAATAAAGAAAAAGACGCTAAATAAGGCTAATTGTAGTTTTAGTGGTACCTGGAAGTATGCAGAAGCTGTACGGTACCTCCAAAGATACCATAAAATAAATAAAAGCTAGGGAACCACTGGAGGATGTTTTTTACAAGTAGTTAAAAAATATTGAATTAAATTAATTGTATATTCACCTTTATCAGTGTACCTTTCGTAAATAACGTGAAAATAAGAAACCTGGGCACCATTCCATGATAGATGTTTTTATTCTTCTAGTTAAGATAATAGATATTAAAATTAATCATGTGAGAGTGGCTTTAATTATTGCTTGGGACCTGAAGATTCGTCTACGTCAGGTAGCGGCAAATGGGAAGTCAACTGAGCTTGCCCTGCCTTGCAATGTACAAATGTTAACCAATCACAAGTACGTGTGAGCATCCCACTTGTGCGGTATTTCAGATGCCGTGATTTCATCAGTATATTGTTGAGTAATTATTTCTATCTACCAATTGGCCAACCAATAACTCAATAATAACGTCGAAATTGGCTACTGGTAGTACGCTAACGTTTGAATTTTGTAACGCAAGCGAATTTAAGCGAAAGTTCGACTGGGTCGCTAACTGTTCTTGAGCAACACATTGGACGGGCTCAAAAATGCACACTTTGCGTGCGCTTCTATGAAAATACATCGGTGTCACGTTCTTTTGTCTCCTTTTGAAATGCTGGCGCCTTGGCCTGGTTTGTTTATTTAATTGATTCGATCCTAGTATCAAACGGATTTCAGAAGG
>NW_025940398.1:0-462 GCF_000764305.2 Hyalella azteca
ACGGGCTGGGGTGGGTTATTTGGGGTTGGCCAAGTGATTACAGTCTATTTCTGTGGTTAGTGATTATTGTCGCGTAGTGTTTTCCACTTCCAATGTCACGGTTGCCGTTTGTGTTGCTGATTCGTCGCGTGCGAGGTAGAGTTGACTGTATCATCCATGTAATGGTAATAATATTCGCAGAAGATTCAGCTGCCGCCGCTGAACAGCTCGTCTTCCTCGCTGCCGAAGGAGAGCAACGGAAGCAACTTCATCAGGAAACTCTCGCGGCGCGAGAAGAAGGAAGCCAAGAAGCACGAGAAGCAAAGGCGGGCGCAGGAGGCCGCTGCTGCCCAGGACTCCGTCGCTGAGAAGCTCTACACGGGTGAGGCTGGGACACGGGTGAGGCTGGGACACGGGTGAGGCTGGGACACGGGTGAGGCTGGGACACGGGTGAGGCTGGGACACGGGTGAGGCTGGGACACG
>NW_025940399.1:0-910 GCF_000764305.2 Hyalella azteca
ATTACCGGTCGTTGTGTTAGCGAGGTTACAGCATCGGGGCAATGCTCGGACTTGTGCTTCATATCACACTCAGAGGAATTACTGAGACTTGGTCCAAGAAGAGACATATTTTTTTCTTCTTTGTACGTCATCTATACATAGTTTGGCCAGGCAAAAGGATGTATCAGTATGGGAAAAGTCTCACTATATGGACAATATGTGACTCTAAGTTCTCTGAGTGCAGCTGCGGTTGTCAGCTTCAGCACGGCGTGAGATTGCCGGCGAAACACGCTAAAAACGCAAAAGTTGCATTTAAAATTGAGTTTTGTCAGTAAAAAAGATTCAGCATAATATACATAAATATTTATTATTATTTATTATTAAATTGATTAGTAGGAGATCAAAGTTTTGGTGATTGCTGAGTAGCTAAAAACTAGCAAAACGGATCTCTGGATTATTCGGTTTGGCTTCAATAAAATCAAGTAAGATGAGAGAATATTATCACAAAACCACTTTGCAACCAAGGAAGTAATGCAACATCGTACAAAAAAATTTTCAATTTTGTATTGCACCAAAAATTGATTACGTTTCATATTTTTCGACTTCGATGAGCATACAGCACATCAGAAGTCAGTGGCATACGCCATAATGCAGCTCACGTAGACTCTGAAGTGTAATTCCGCTTCCCATTAGCATCTATTCTCGAGCTGGAGCTCGCCCCTTGCCACCAGCTACTGACTTCGGCAAGGTCACGGAAAAAAATTCCAGCATGAAAAGTGTCAGCTGAGCTGGAACTGACGTCATTTCGTGCGTCAGGGGCCGTACTATCAGAACTTGCTTAGGTGAACGTAACGGCACAAGTCCAATTATCAGAACTTGCTTAGGTACAAGTAACGGCACAAGTCCAAATATCAGAACTTGCTTAGGTACA
>NW_025940400.1:0-294 GCF_000764305.2 Hyalella azteca
AGGATCTGAAGTAACCCCACACCCTCACCACAACGACGAGCGATAGTAATGAAAATATCGGGTTTATTTCGGTGTAAATTAACGCTGGGTGTCTGAAATAATCCTCGGTAATTTTCTATCGTTAATTGGTCACACGGTTGAGTTATTTTCGCTTAAGGAATTATTTGGTAAAATAAGACATCCAAGGTAACTTAGGAATAGGAAATAAATTCCACCAGCTAATTAGTTAGAAGTTAAGCGCTGTTTGCACATTCAATCAAAATAAGATTACCAAAATTTAATCAAATTTAATCC
>NW_025940401.1:0-9824 GCF_000764305.2 Hyalella azteca
GCATGCTGGGGTTCGATCGTACCTTCATCGATTTGGCATGGCTGACACTCCCATGTGCTTGCACTGTGGGGTGGAGGATACCGTGGAGCATTTTCTCCTAGCATGCACGCAGTACCGCCTGGAACGTCAGGTGCTGATCAATAGTACCCAAGCCTTGGGTGTCCAGCATCCATCTGTTCGGATACTTCTTGGAGGAGGCAACTTTTGCAGAAATGTTCAGCATGCAATAATTAGAGCAACAGTCATCTATTTAAAACAGACAAATCGCCTGGCTTCTCTGTAATGCACAAGTATCATCTTGGTTTGAGCTCAGATCCAAAGCTATAAGCCCATTGAATAAGATCATTGAATAAGATCTCAAAGAACCAGTGAAATAATACTGAAACTTTCCAAGTAAATCCTGCTGAGTCCAGGTGTAACAAGTGGTCATCAGGCAGCTACTTCCTCACCTTCAAGCTGCTAACAACAACAACAACAAATGACTGCAATGACTGCATACAAATCAATGTTTTCGATAACTATGTAAAATTAAACTCATATTCATATCCATTCATCTTATAAGAAGTGTAAGCAGTTATTTAAATTATCATTATGAGTTTCATTGTGGGGATAGTGAAACCTATTGAGTATGGCGAACAGGACCTGGATGTGGATTACAACCCCACTGCTCTGGATACGGTATTAATGGCATTGAGAAGCACAAGTAAAGGAAGGCTAATCTATCCCGAGCCATTAATGGTGAGCGCTCCTAGTTATTTGAATTTTTTCCAATAGACTAGTTAGTTACGTTACTTACGTAACACTTTATTTTTTTTATTTTTGCCAAATGCCAATCATTGTCATATTCAAATTATTCATAAACAAAATTCATTTTATGTTACTACCTTGAATTTGACTGTTACACGAAAATAATCAAAATTGCCAATAACTGCAT
The DNA here is from genome assembly GCF_000764305.2 of Hyalella azteca. NCBI lineage: Eukaryota > Metazoa > Arthropoda > Malacostraca > Amphipoda > Hyalellidae > Hyalella > Hyalella azteca. The sequence continues at coordinate 935 of NW_025940401.1, forward strand.
CAAGTTAGGTACCATGATTTCATTTTAAGAGAAAACCTAAAACTGAAGACAAGTCATGGATTGACATCTGCTTATTTTTATTTAAAACTTTGTAGCTAACTGTGAACCATAGTGGCAAAGCAGAGAGTTTATTAGACTCTCTCAAGTTCATTTTTGAGTCCTATAAGTAGACCAGTAAAGTATCCTCGATACCAGCATTATCATACTTAAGAAATTGGTTTAAATCTTTAGCAAATGAGGAAATTAAAATGAACTGATTCTAAAAAAGCTCTGGTTTGCCACTATGCTGTGAACTTGAGTCAATTTACTCACTTATATTATATATAATCCATAGTCAGGAAGATGTGCCAGCCTGCCAGGTGTGTGGGAATTTATATTAGTTTTATCAGTCTGTGCCAGTGAGTCCCACTGTGCAGAGAGTGAACGAAGATTTAAAGACCTACGGCGACGCATTATCGGCAAAATTTTCGCCTTCAGAAGATCTTGCCGACACATTTAGATTGAAATTCTTGCATTTAATATATTTCTCAGTCTTCACTCAAGAATATATTCAACAAGGTGCGTTCTAATATCGAAGATGAGTTTTCATTCATACTCAACAGTATTTAGATAACAATTTGTACTTACTAATGCTAATAAATTAGGTCTCGTGGACAAAGTTTGCAATCATTTTTCAATGAGAAACAGTGCTGAATTATAATTAGCTGAATACGTATTTCGGAAATGAGATTTTGGGGCTAACTCCAGGAAACGAACATAGCTTCAGGGTCTTATTTTTCATATATCTAGGTGAAAAATAAGTGTCTAATTATATATATGCCTTCCGAAGATCTTGGCGACACCTTTGACTTTATTAAATCATGAAATAACTAAATTATTAACTATTGATAAATATTATCCGTTTAAATATGATTAGCCTCCTCACGGGTGTGGCAGGTGTTAATGATTGATAAAGTGTCGTGGATTATGTATAGTATGTATAGTATAATTATAGTAGAGTATAATTAGTATAGTATAGTAGTAATTAGTAATTAGTATAGTATAGTATAATTACAAAATGTATAGTATAGTATATAGCATAGCTCACCTTCGTGTCTCATAACCTTGGTCATCATAGGTCATGGAGCACACATTTCAAGGCCGGCGAAAACGATATAAGACTATCCTGCTGCTCTACGTTGCACTTTTTGCAGGGCGGCGATGTCTTCGGGCGTAGCACGATATATAATTTAGTTACTCATCAAATAATATTCTTTCCAGAGAGTGGATAAATTGGAGAACATAATTTTTTCATTATTCATTGTATTATTTTAGTGATTACAACACAATACTTCTCAAAATAAATTCTACTTGAATGCAATAATCTCATAATTTTCATATATGATTATGAGATTATTCAGTGAATTTATCAACAAATAGTTGGCATTTTGTCCCCCATACAAATTCACCATGAAATAATATGGATTGAGCAAGTTTAAAATAATAAAGTAACCTTTTGGGGCCAGATGGCCGAAATAAAAGTGTTCGGTGATTTTACTTCCCTGATTTAAACGTTGAGCTACAATAGCCATAGAGGCTGCGACGCGTTCATTACATGAAAGATTGAGTACATAACAGCGTTGTTGAGGGCAATAATGGCAGAGCAGAGAGCACAGTGGTAGAGTCAGCCGAACTAGTGGCGGAGTTGAGACATACTCTGGATCGTTCTGCGTTGTTTCATCTCTCGTGTTCTGACACACTTGCTGTGCTTCGTTCTTGCTTAATCAGGTCTTGGGAGCTGGACTGGATCTCTACATTGGCTGTTGAGGGTAAGGGACATCATCTCGCTTTTGTGCGGACTGATTTGTCCCCTGTTCCATGGGTTGCCAGTTGCTCTCGTCGTGCTGCCGTGGTTCTTACACGTCTTCGTTTGGGGCATGCTGGGGTTCGATCGTACCTTCATCGATTTGGCATGGCTGACACTCCCATGTGCTTGCACTGTGGGGTGGAGGATACCGTGCATTTTCTACCGGGAGCATTTTCTCCTAGCATGCACGCATTACCGCCTGGAACGTCAGGTGCTGATCAATAGTACCCAAGCCTTGGGTGTCCAGCATCCATCTGTTCGGATACTTCTTGAAGGAGGCAACTTTTGCAGAAATGTTCAGCATGCAATAATTAGAGCAACAGTCATCTATTTAAAACAGACAAATCGCCTGGCTTCTCTGTAATGCACAAGTATCATCTTGGTTTGAGCTCAGATCTAAAGCTATAAGCCCATTGAATAAGATCTCAAAGAACCAGTGAAATAATACTGAAACTTCCCAAGTAAATCCTGCTGAGTCCAGGTGTAACAAGTGGTCATCAGGCAGCTACTTCCTCACCTTCAAGCTGCTAACAACAACAACATAACAAATCTACAAGATATATATCTTCATATTTTCTGGAGGAACTGATTTTAAAATTATTTCCCATCAAAAATTGAAGATTGTAATTTGATGTGTATTTCAGTGAATATTTTTGGTTTTTAATATATCTATCATTAGAAAAAAATCTCATTGTATAGCTTCATAATGATTTTCATGATTTGAGGTAAAACCACGTGTGGCAAAAACCAATTTAACAAGAAGATATTGCACATAAATTCAGAGTAAGATTGCTCAACTTGAAATGTAGATTAAGTTGAAAAGTCACTGTGTATTAATGTTCAAAATTCATCCTACTTTCCTACTAGAATCAAAAGTTACAAAAGCCAAATAAGTCATTGCTTAAACTGATAAACATGAGTTTTGCTGATAGAAGGTAAACAAAACTCTTGAAATTGTTATTAGATTAAAACTGCAGATTTGCAATCAATATATGACAATTTACTCCTAGATTAGAGCTTAGTATGGTAAATTGGATGGACTTGAAAATATAAATTAAAGTTGACATGAGAGAGATGATTAAAAATTGGAATAGTGTCATTAATGTATCAGTTAGGTTGAATATTGGCTTCAAATGAAGTAGACAATTGGCTAGCTAGAGCCAAGCAAATTTGTGTCACTTTGTGAAAGCATAGGCCGCTATGTGAATATTGGCATAGGTAGAATCAAGAGACAAGCCATGACCTAACAATTTTTTGGGAAAACTTGCCAGCAAACATTAAATGTTTGCTTAAAACTGAGAATTCAACAAGGAATTTAGAAGATTGTTGCAGTTTGAACTAATAATGAAAGCTACTGTCCTAGCTATTTACCTCTTTGAACAAAGAATTGAGAAAGATTTCAATCGTTTTAAAAATACTGTAGTCATAAAATATTCTTTCAACCAAATGAATCCTTAATATCTGTATAATCCTAATTAATTTTGGCAATGACTTACAAAATATCAAGCCATAAAATGGAATTATAAAGATTCTAATGTCTTTAATGTGAAATCATACAGGTAGCTTTGATTAAATGAAATTTTTTCTTTATTCACAACAATAAATATAAGGTAAATCTATACTATTAATGTATAAAATGTACTAGTTGTAGGATACTAATTAAAACATCATAAGTACTATTTGACTTAAATTGTAAAATACTGTATTGTTCCTCTCAGACTCTGCAGTTCTATCTGTAGTGATCCTGTCAATGTGCTACAGTTGCTTTCAGGCGCTCAGGATAGATTGTGGTTTTCCCCTCATTTCTTCCCATCTTACTCATGTATATATAATAAATTGGAACAGAATTAATTCTTCCTAATCCATGCATTGGAAAATTTTTATCAAATCACTTTTACTTGCTTCATCCTCCTTCATTTAGATTAGAATATTAGTTCTGTTGTGTTCTATATATATGTTGAAAATTGTGTGATTGTTTGCCTGAAGTCTGGCAATGAAATTATTAGGGGCTATTCAAGTGCATATCTTCATTACCTACCTTTTGGAATATTCACTAGACTTGAAACCATATATATAGTGCAAGAAAAATAAAGTATTTGAAAGTTGGGTGGGGTGCATTAGATCTATACTTGAAATTTTCTTTATAAATTGGTATATATAAACTTTGACAAAGCTTCTACAAAGTTAGGACATAATGCAAAATTCGTATAAGTTTGCTGCAGTTTGGATAAATTTCATGAAAATTTTGAAACCTCTTGGGCAAATCTTGGCCAAATGGTATTCAAATTTTTAACAAATCTTGCATTAATTGCTAGTGAGAAGAATAAATTGACCAAATATTGGTCCGTATACTTCACTTGAAATGTTCTGAAATTGTTTGTGCTCATATGTTCATGACCAACTCATACTTAACTCATTATCAAGTATGATTCATTAAAATGAAGTATTCATTAACTAAATTTCCCCAAGTTACAGTGACATTTGTTGAATTATTTAATTTCATAGGTGTAATTGTCTATCTTAGATCATCAATGCAACAAGGAAAAAGCAAATAAAGTGCTTAAGCTAACTTGTGCCAGTTGAATTTTGTTGCAATTGTGGGAATGAAAGTCTGTCTTATGAGCCTCTATCTTATTTCTATGCATTCCCTCCAGTGTTTGTACCTTTCTACAAAAGTTGATTGATTTAAAAGATAAACTGCATTGACTCATGATCACCATATATGGAGATGGCCACCATTACCAAAGAATGCTGTGTTGTGCCACACCAACTTGCTGATGATGCAGTCAGGAGGGGCAGATGTCCTGAGCAGAGCCTCAATAAAGTGACTCCTGCTGCAGGCAAAGTCAAGTCTGAAGGCAAGTCAATTTATTTATGGCCTACTCTTCACTTATCAAAATGCAGCAACAAATTGTCAATTGTTCCGTGTAATGTCTGCTTATTGTATTTTTTTTTTTTGCATCTGTTATAGTTTATGTGAAGTTGCCTATAAGATTAAGTCTCAATGTGTAGAAATATAGTATTCTCTAATAGATTTCCACCTCCTTATATCTGAGGAAATTTCAACTCTTTTGTCTAATGCTCAAAAGATTTGCTAATTTGGGGAAATTAATTATACTTTGGGAGGTCTTGTCCCTTATCAACCTATTTTTCAGCCATAGAAATGGTTGCTGCTGCACACAATATCAAAGAGGAGCTTGGAGATGATACTGAGGATGTAACTGTGAAGGAGGAACCATTCCTGTATGATGAGGTAATGGATGCCTTGCAAGCATATGACATGCCTGCAAATATCTTCTTGAAAAAATTTGAAGGATGATACTTCATTTTCCAATCATCTATGGAATCTTTTTGGTATGCTTTCAGAACCATAATTTTGTAAGATGCTATCTCTGAAATTGTTAATTAATTTCAATAGTAAATAAAAATCAAAGATTAGCATGAGCTTTTGAGAAATGGAAGATAAAATGAATAGGAAAGAATCCTCTTGACAACTACGTAGTTATAATTTACTTCAAATAATATGCATTTCTGCAAGACCTTTCATCATCCTCCCCTTTTCTTCTGCTCTAGGCTTGTTCAGCTGAACAACTCAGCCCCCCACCTGCACCCTCATCTTGTGTGCCATGCAAGACAGAAGCTCAGGTTGAGGCTCCCAATGCCCACCAAATCTTACCACCACACACTTCTACCATGTTTATGAATCAGGTATATAATATTTGCTGTCTCTTACCAGCCAGTGCAAAAATTTTTGAGGAGTTGGGAAACCTATTATTTCTGTGGATTACCTCCATTCTCATTCTATTTGTAAATTTTCATTATTCTCCAAGCAATCTTTTATTCTCTATTAGAGGATAAAATAAGTGGTTATTGGTTGACTAATGATCAGTGGTGGGCACAGCTAACTGAAAATTTAGCTTTGATAACCAATAATCCGCCAACTAAATAGTTAGCTTTTACAACGCTAAACCGATAAAGCACCAATAAATTTAGCTCAATTACTGCTAACTTTTAGTATGTCAATTCAGCATTTGCCTAATTTTTTGGGGGGGGCTGGCTCTGAAACCCTGAAATTCACAACTAGAGATCTGAATTTTTAATATGTTGTAGCATTGACGAGGAGCTTCCCAAAAAGGTGTAGCATACCAAGATCAGATGATGATCAAGATGTACATGAACAATTAAATGAGCAACTTGAATTAAGCAGTGGTTGACTTTCAACATACAGTTTATTAAAAGAATAAGAAAGTATTAAATGAATAAGAAATAAAATCCCAGAGTTAAAAGCAGGGTTACACACTGCTCTTACTCTGGCTTGCCCTTGATGAACATCAGCCTCTCAATGCTGCATCAACCAATCTTGTCTTGTGCTACTACATTATGTAGCAGTAGCACAAGATATGATTGGTTGACGTACATATGTTGACATTATCATCCATCAGTGTGGCATAATGCTAATGTTACTTAGGATTAAATATTAACACCTGAATTTTCTCACAGAGGGGATTTTAAAGATTTTTATCAGACTGCCAGTTAGCAGAATCAAATTCAGCAGCTAATTGGTCCGCTAATGGTTTGCAGAGTTATATGGAAAGCTAATCCGATGAGAAAAAAGGTAGCTTTGCTAATTAGCAGTTAGCGGATTAGCAGAAGTGTGCCCAACACTGCTAATGATACATGAAATACATGCTGTGTTCTTCATCAATGTAAATTGTGCAAGAAAAATCTGATGATTTTCAATATTTGAAAATATTAATTAGAAATACTTTTGATTTCCCCAGTTAAGGATAAAATTGTAGATCAAATCATCTAGGCAGAGTAGACAATGAGGAGATCTGCGTTGAGTCTGTTGAATTAAAGACAACATTCTCATTCACCTCATGTATTTGAGACCACTTTCAAAAAATGATGTAATGGGTAATCAACACCACAAAGAAGGGGCTGTGTTGAATATAGACCAATACAACCTCTTGTTGTGTGTGGAGGATTTTTGGTGTTGATTATGGAGCAATACAGCCTCCTGCTGTGTGTGGAGGAGCAATGCAGCTCCACCACAATAAAAGCTGTATTTCTTGGCATATCAACAATAGTTCTTACATCTTAAAGCTATCCTTGATCTGCTTGATAAATACAACATCCACATTTCAGCAGTGAAATTTATTTTAAATACTCGTATTTATGTTCACCTCAGTAATTCTGAGAAAAAATTTTTTGTATGAAAAAGTGTGAGATTATCCTGTTGAAATGAATCTTTTAAAACAGTGGCAAAATCAGTGCCACTGATGAGTGACAGTGATCAGTTTTATAACAGTGTCTCGATCAATCAGTTTTCAAACTAAAAATCAATGTTTCTAAATTTACATGGGTAAAAGTTGGCAACATGGTTTCATCTATGCTACAATTTACAGAGCCAAAATAGATGGCCATATTTGAGGCCAGATAATTGCAACTCATTTATTTGCTAAAACAAATGATTTATGCTGAGTTATCCTATCATGAATCAGAACCAACTCTATACAAGTCAATTTATATAGATATTAGCGTAGCTATAATTTTCAAGATCTGTTGAAATAAATGTTTCATCTGGCTGTTATAAAAATAGTATATAGTTTGTTACTAGAGAGTTTATGTACTCTATTTCAAAGAATATAGAGTATTTCTATATTTTATTACTCTATTTGTATTATTAGTGCAGCACTGGTGTGTCAGTACCAGAATCAGGAGACGCTGCTGGCGACGCTGACGTCTCTGGGGCGTCCAGCTCCAAGCAGCGCACGAGGCGCGCGTCTTCCCAGCGTGGATTGGTGCCTGCAGCTGCTGGTGGTTGCAAAGAAAACCTGCACACGCGTTGCCTTTTTAAGCCTTCATCGATGAAGAGGTTTTGCTGCTCAAAGTGTAATTATACTTCTGATGACAGAAGAAACTTCAAAAAACATTTTTTCGCAAAACATATATCAGAAAAACCCATTCAGTGTTCTGAATGTGATTATGCTTGCATCAGAAAATGTGACTTGAAAAGCCATTTTCTTCACAGACATTCAACAGAAAAACCTATTCGGTGCCTTGAGTGCGATTATGCTTGCACCTCAAGAGGGGACTTGAAAAGACATTTTCTTGGAAAACATTCAACAGAAAAACCTATACAGTGCACTGAGTGTGATTATGCATGCACCACAAAAACTGTTCTGAAAAGACATTTTATTTACAGACATTCAACAGAAAAACCTATTCAGTGCAGTGAGTGTGATTATGCTTGCTCCACAAAAGATGACTTGAAGAAACATTTTCTCAGAAAACATTCAACTGAAAAACCTATTCAGTGCTCAGAGTGTGATTATGCATGCACCAGAAAAGGGGACTTGAAAAGACATAATCTTAGAAAACATTCAACAGAAAAGCCTTTTCAGTGCTCTAAGTGTCATTATGCTTGCACCACAAAAAGTGTTTTGAAAATTCATTTTATGTACAGACATTCAATGGAAAAACCTATTCAGTGCTCAGTGTGCGATTATGCTTGCACTAGAAAAAGTGACTTGAAAAGACATTTTCTTCACAGACATTCAACAGATAAACCTATTCAGTGTTGTGAGTGTGATTATGCTTGTTCCACAAAAGATGACTTACAGAAACATCTTCTCAGAAAACATTCAACAGAAAAACCTATTCAGTGCTGTGAGTGTGATTATGCTTGCTCTACAAAATATGACTTAAAGAAACATTTTCTCAGAAAGCATTCAACAGAAAAACCTATTCAGTGCAGTGAGTGTGATTATGCTTGCACTACAAAAGGGACCTTGAAAAAACATTTCCTCAGAAAGCATTCAACAGAAAAACCTATTCAGTGACGTGAAAGTTATAATGAATTTACCGCAAAGGGGAATTGAAATGTCATATTTTTCGCAGGCATTCAACGGTAAATTAACTTCAGTGGCCTAAATGTAATTATATTTGAATAGAAAAGCGCATGTGTAAGCAGCATTCACTCACCAGGCACCATCAGAAAACCTTTGAAGATGCACGTGTGAAGGCTTATGTGGATGTAGG
>NW_025940401.1:10128-10969 GCF_000764305.2 Hyalella azteca
GAGTTGGGGGAACTAGTATTAATGTTGAGGGAAATTAAGGCAGAGACGAGGGCACTAGTGGCGGAGTTGACGGCATGTTTTACGAAGATATTAGACCTGACGGCAGTATATATCATGCATATGGGGGGGGGGGGCGCCATGCATAAGCCAAGGGGGCGCCAGCCTGCAAAAGTTGGATCGGACGTTTAATTTTGGTTGTTCAGCATTCCAACCTAAAATCAACATTGATTGAACGTTTAACAATAAATAAACATAAAACGTACCAATATCGACATTGTTTCAACGTTGAAATAAGGTTGTTTTACTTCTGTTCTAGTTTTGGTCAGATTTCGACGTTGATCGGATGTTTAATTTTAGTTGTTCAGCATTTCAACCTAAAATCAACATTGATTGAACGTTTAAAAATAAATAAACATTCAACGTACCAATATCGACGCTGTTTCAACATTGAAATAAGGTTATTTTACATCCGTTCCAGTTTTTATCAGATTTCGACTTTAATCGGACGTTTAATTATGGTTGTTCAGCATTTCAACCTGAAATCAACATTGTTCAACGTTTAAAAATTAGTAAGAATTCAACCTAAGATAAAAATTATTATGCACTATACATAATCCAAGGATTCCAATAATTAGCTGTATTGCTTGGATTCCAATTATTATGCACTATACACTGGATTTTAAAAATATTTTTAAAAAAAATGTAACTAAGATAAAATTCAACCTGAATACCTAATACCTGAATACCAAGATCAGGTGTGTGATACACCTGATCCACAGATCTGATATGTGAGACGAGATACATACGGTTTTGAAGGGGACGACTTACTGTTGAGGATGGG
>NW_025940402.1:0-7601 GCF_000764305.2 Hyalella azteca
TTCAAAAAAAGTTAAGAGATCGTAAGTTCATCAGCCAATCATTGACGGCCTTTCAAGCAAAATCCACCAATCATAGACAAGAAAATAGAGCGTAACTACTTACGTTCACTTAGCGAGTTTTGAAAGTATGGCCCCAGGCCGAGAACCGCTGCCTAAATATTGCGCTGCTGTGGACATTCCTGCGCTGTTGATCCCCCTGGCGTTGCGCTGGGGCGAGCGTTGGCGCAGGCAAGTTCACCCGCGGCTGGCTTCCAGACTGCGGCGATTTCTGACTGGGAAGTTACCATATATGATCACTTGAAATTGCGTCACAAAAAGCCTCACCACGGCTTCCTGTTTGTTTTTGAGGCATCCTTATAATGCCTCAGTCTATCACTAATTATCTGACCATCGTTCTATCTATAGCATCACCAGCTGCAAAGTCCACATATTGAAATATGAGCATTAAAATGAAGGTTTTGACTCGGACAATGGAATTGATGCTCTTTCCGCATTTTCTTCAAACGGTGGAAGCATCAATATATATATTTATTCATTTTGTCAACTTGATTAAATTTAATTAAATTAAATTTTTATGTTTCTAATTTTTCATTTGCATAAACTGAATTTTAATTATAAAGAAAAATTTTTGTACTGATTGCATTTATTGAATTCTTCAAGTGCGATTTAAACCTTCAATAGGCAAAATTTGCAAAAATTCATAGAAATAAATATATTGTATAATACTTCTTACTTTCTAGAAATGGTTTCTGAAATTTTAATTTCTGGATATTTCAATGTATGCTTGCTAAAGGGTTAAATACAGATATTTCTAGTCTTCCAGCAAGCAACAATAGCCAAAATGACTTATGTTCCATCCAGTATAGAAAATTTGGCAGAAACCACCCATGTTGTTGTCAATTCCTCCAATTTTCACAGACCTTACCGATTGATCTCATGGAAATAAGAAAAATTGCACATTTTGCCAGCATCTTTCTGAAATAGCATGTAGACAAGTTCTTATTAACAATTTTTCTAAAATTTGGTTGAATATTCCAGATTGACATTACACTTGGGCAACTGTACAAACTAGCAAATCTAATGCGCACAATGACACATAAAAGTGAGAAAAAGCCTATATGAGTGTGAAATTCAATGATACTTCTAAATAAGAAGTGGAGTAATTGGAGAACTACATCAACATTGAGCAACCGTTTATCCTTCCACCTGAGACAAGCTTGCAACCAGACCAGGTCTCATTCAACAGGCTCTGTGGGACCTTTGACAACAACATCAAACTCAACAGTCATCACTCCCACTGTGATAGAGGAACCCAACAGCATCATCATCATGGAGGGGTCCGACATCATCCGACTGATGATAGCTCAAGCTCTATCTCTACAGATTAGACTCCAGCTATGCATTGCATAACTACTGGATTTTCTGCACCTTGAGATTGTTTCGGAATTATTTTCACAGCTCCATATTTTTGCTTTATAGTCAGATGGGGTATACACAGGACCAAAATCACTAACAAGCCTGTAGCATCTATACCATGAATAACTAAAAATCCCTCAAACTATCACAAGGTGTATCTATGCAATGGGCTTCTAAGCTACAACTCAGACGTTTTGCATCTAACACAGTTTTCTCTACAGATTGAAAAAAGTGAGCTGGTCCCATCTTACCCCACTGGGGTAAGATGGGACCAGGCTGGGGTAAGACAGGACCAACTGGTAATTCTTATGTTACAAGGTTTTTATTAAAAGTACAAACCTGATATTCAATATTATCCATCTAGAAACACATTATTTGATTAAACAACCACTTGTTACTGTTTTGTGTTGCAGGAAGTAAACTCTAATATCAACCACATTAGAGTTTTTATCATGAGAAAACTATGTTAAGCATAGTAATAGTGGGTTGGCTTTGGTTCATTGTAGAGCACTACTAAATGCTTCATATATATTCCATTAGTGTCATTGTCTGAAAAATTTATCAAATTGGTAATAAAACCAATGGATAATTAGTTAAGTGTCAGACATCAAGTGTTTTCTTGCTAACTGCATTTGTGGTGCACTTCTTCAAACATAGCCCATGCCCTCTAACAGAGTTGTGATAATACCAATGATTTTTCCCCCAATCTTGCACATAGTTCTGCAGCTCACTAATGGGAAGAGACAACCCTATTTTCTATATCCATTTGCTGCAATTTAAAATAGTGCACTAAATCTCTCTAATTAAAAAAGCTAACAAGTTATAATGAAGTTTGAGCCATAGATAAAATTTTTGACCAAAATACTCCATGTACTGCACAATAATATATTCATTTAAAAACTATTTTTGATAAACTGTACCTAGGGTAATAGAGGACCATTTGTGAGGTAAGATAGGACTGCTTGTGGGGTAAAACAGGATCATTTAGTGGTCCCGTCTTACCCCATGTCCGGTCCTTTTTTACCCCATTTTAGAATAGATGTCAGGCAGTGATGGTAGCAGGTAGGAATGCCTAGTATATCTCAAAAGTTGCTTATTACTTGAGGTTACCTGCCTACATCTACAAACCTGGCCAACAAATTTTCTGTCATTAGACAGAGCTTATTTCCCAAACAGGGTTAACTATTTTGTGACCCTTCTTTACATAGGTTTTCTTTGAAAATTAGCCAGAAATTCATTATTTGCAGAAGAGGGTTGAAACAAACACTGAAATGACAGGCAATGATTGCTCTAACATATTCTTTTATCAAATTGAATTCAGTGCAATTAGAGTGCATGCCAGGGGCTGGTCCTTTCTTACCCCATGAAGGCTGCAATCCTGTCTTACCCTAATTGACTATATATCATATTTATGTGTATCATGTACTTATTTCCGCCAAAATTTCTGTATTCAATGCTTCTATCAATTGAAAATGAAAGTCACATAAAAAACAACATTCGACACATACAACAACCTCATTTACAAATAACTCACTTTAACCTGCATTCTGATCAACCAATGTTATCTGAAAAATATTGTTCAATCCTGAAAATTTAAATCACAAATTCTCTGGACATTGACCACCCATGTTCAAACAAACTCATTATGTTTTCTTACACTAATTAATAGTGATTGGTTTTGTGATGGCCTTTCCAAAATACAATGCATACTGATTACTATATTACTTTTCTAAAATTCCACACTGGCCTATATTCACCATGGCAGCTTGGCTAATATCAATGTGCATCATTTAGGATCACCAACAAAGTAGTAATTGGTACCTAAGCTAACTGGTGAAATTGAGCTTTTCTGGCATTGAATATATTGCAAGAACAAAAATGTAGTGAAAATAGGAACTAGAAGAAACTGTAAGGAGGTGCAAAGAAAAGAACAAGACCAGACAATTCATAGGCAACATTCATGAGGATGAAATGTCAAGTAAACAATGCAGCTAGGAGTCTAAGATACCTGGTTGCAAGGCAACAATGGGAAGTAGAGTAGAAATTTTATAATCACCCAATAAAATGTGTTAGTACAACATTTAAAGTAACACAAGAAATGATGCAAGGTGTTAGTATCTAACAAGGGTACTTTAGCCATCAGAGTGCTTTTGGCTTTGCTTCTGCAGAAATTGTCACCTAAGATTCAAGAATATTTCTAAGTGCATTGGCCAGATCTTCACTCACTCATTGCAAACTGACCATGACCTGGTGTAAAATATATTAACTGATTACAGTGGAATATATTTACTGTTTGAGCTGTAACCAGAGCTTTCCTGATTTTTTGAAGCCCCATGTTTCTGGCTAGTCGATGAATTATTGCCTATCTAATTGTTAATAAAACTGTACAATTGAGCTGCAAGATTTAATTCATAAGTTAGAAAATTCCAATTTAAGCTGTGGCTTAAGCATTTCCCTAATTGGTTGCTTTTTGTTGACGCAAGCACAAGATTTATGCTCATAATGACAAAGGAGAACATTTTTTTTTTTTGCTTTTCCCAGGCTTCCTCAAGTTCAATTTTGAGTCCTATCAGTAGACTAGCAAGTATCTTGGATACATAAGAAATTGATCAAAATTCAAAATATTGAGTAGGTAGATGAGGAAATTAAAAATGAACCAATTCTAAAAACCATTGGTTCACCAATAGTTCCTGCTAGATGAATTATCTTGTATTTAATGATGAATAGAACTGCACAATCCAGCCAAATTAGTAAAAGATTCCAAATGTACCTATGAAAAATTTGTCATTCTGGGGTAAGTAAGTAAAATCATACAGAATTTGGTGAATGCGTCAGAAATTTTAGCATTTGTAGACCAAAAAACATTTCTGACAGTACCCAAGATGCTCCACCAGCCCAGCAGTCTTCAAAATCAAATGCAAACAATTATCATCAAAATTCTAACAAAACTAACTTTACTGAATGTATCTTTAACACCCCAGGTATTGCAGTAGACAAATGCATTAGCACCAAAATTACCCAATTGTGGATCATGGTTTTTAGCATCATCCAACCAACCAGGAACCAGAAATTTAAATAGCAATGCAGCCACTGGCTGCTGGCATACTTCCTATTCCATGGTTAGTGTAGCCAAAGATTTGCAAATATCTAAAATGCAAGAAATTTAGTCCAAGTGTGCCTGCAAGAAGCGTAATTTTGCTGCTGATGCGTCGCCAAAGATCTTCAGATATTCACCCACTTTCTGCAGTCTGCACCCAGGAATCAAGTACCATAAAATGGGGTAACTTTGACCACTTTTTTTCAAAATGATGCCATTTTTTTACTAGATAAGTTAAACTTAAATTGAAACATGCAAAATACAGTTCTATACTCTAGCTTTACTCACCATAAATTGTTGGCTCCTGCCTTTCATAGTTTTGATGTAACTTCAAAAAAAGTGATGGTCTTTGTTACCCCAGCTCCTGGGGTTTCTTTGACCGGTTGGTAAAATCAATTTTATTTTTTGGTAAAATAACTCCAAATAACTCCAGGTTGTGGTGCATTGTAGTAGAACTCTTCTAGTTACATATGCCAAAGAAAAATTTTAGGAAAGTGTCATAGTTTGCAAATGGGGGGCACCACCCCCTGATGGGTGAAAAGTGACCACCTAATGGCAGCCATGACGGGGTAACATTGACCGGTTTTCGAAATTAAGTAGAAATTACCATATATAAGACTCTATAGAGTCTGAAACATAAAGAAAAAAACATTAATAGGTTTATCAAACATAAAATATGTTATATAGGTACCTATGGTAATTTTAACTTAATTTCCAAGCCGGTCAATATTACCCCATCATGGCTGCCATTAGGTGGTCAAAGTTACCCCATTGGGGGGCAACGCCCTCCATTTGCAAACTGTGATACTTTCCTAAAATTTGTCTTTTGCATATGTAACTAGAAGAGTTCTACTACAATGCATCAAAACCGGGAGTTATTTTACCAAAAAATAAAAAAATTGGAGGGGGTACTCTGACAGGCTTTAAATAATAGCTCTTTTTCATGGGCCACATTATTAATTTTTTAACCTATTAGATATGCAAACTTTTTAAATCTTTCTATTGTGTTACATAGCCTCAGTATTAGGCCTTTGATCGCCATCAACAAAATTTTTCTATGTCAAATCGTTTTTGAGTTTTGGGGGTTTTTGTTAAAAAAACGAAAAGTGGTCAAAGTTACCCTGCCAGTCAAAGTAACCCCATTTTATGGTAGATAGGTATATTCTAATCTTGCTTTAATGTTGACTTGTAATTTTCAATCTGTCAATGAAGTCCATAGATATTAATAGCACATTGAATCATCTGAAAGCAGTAAAGAAAACAATATTTGTATCTTTATCCATAATCACCACTCCACAACGCCCAATCAATTTGGAATATTAGGCAGAACTCAGCAGAAGTGTCCTAAAATCACATAAAATTAAATTTTTATGGGTGATTTTTGGAAATTGCAGATGAAAATGTTATTATTCTTATTTTCACCTGAAAAAAAAAATCAGGAAATGGGTGGCCAAAGAAATGGATGGAACTGGCCAGTGGCCAGATGCACTTGCAAAGTTGCATCTTTATCCAATTCACAGGTGGATTCTGCCCAATTTCCTATTTGGGCTTGCCAACCATATCTTACAGTGATACATCCAATAAATAAAACAGACATATTCAAGAGAATGAGGGAATATAGGCCTAATCAGTAGCTCACAATCTCACATCTCGCAACAGATGATCAGTCCGTCCGTTCATTATTAATGAACAGTCGCCTATATTGCTTTTTGTGTGTGTGCTTTGTTGAAGGTGAAGAGATGACCTCACTCAGGCCGACTGTCACACCTGGACATGGCATTAATTGCTGGCTTTCCAATTTCCACTTGCAGCCACAGTCAAATTTTCTTGCTTGTAGGAGGTGGCTGTTATTTCAGGATTTCCCTGGTATTATTTCCAGATAGATGGCAATTGCTTGGGTTGCTGCTATAATTTTCATGGTTTCCAAAGATCTTTTAACTGTCTTGATTCATAGTTGGCATAGTTCCTCTTCTTGGTATTTCCAGATAACTGGCGATTCATCTTCTTGGTATTTCCAAATAACTGGTGGATTTATGTTACATTTCCAAATTATTTCCCCTATGGCTTGATACTTCTTCAAAGGGTTCCAAGGCGTCCAGTGCTTGAAAGAAATTCGGTAACTGCTTTAATCATGAGATGTATATGCTTTGAGTAGTCACCACCGCCGAGTAGTGTTCGCAGGGTCAGGGTCTGGATGCCCAAGCCAAAGAGAGTGCGCTCTAATTTCTGGCGCCCAACACTATATCGACTGCACTGTAGCATAAAATGCTCTATGGTTTCATCCCGGTTGCAGGTGGCACACAAAGGTGAGTCAGACATGGAGAAGCGATGCATATATGCGTTCACACCCACATGTCCCAGCCGAAGGCGAGCCAGCACAACTGTGACACGCTGAGATCTTGCATGTATCCATGGGACAGGAAGTAGATCTTCTCGTAGGGTCAGCAGGTGTTGTCCCTTTCCAGAAACTGCAACAGTTTTGTGCCAATTTTCCTGCCAACGAGCAAGTAACTGTCTACTGAGCCAATATTTACAGTCTGCAAACTCTACCGGGTGGAATGAGCTGTGGTTGAGCTCATGTCCCAACTTGGCTGCTCGATCTGCCAACTCATTTCCACGAATCCCAGCATGGGCTTTCACCCACTGTAGCACCACTCGTCTGTCAGCATTGAACCTCCTGAGCATCTCCCTGATGCGGTAGACAACAAGTGAGCACCTGGTGTGGAGCCTCCTAGGTGACTGCAGGAGAAGTAGAGCTGAACGGGAGTCAGAGCAGACGACCCAGTCAGGGTGTGAAGCACCCTCAACAACAACCAACGAGTGGTAGATGGCAAAGAGCTCAGCAGTCAGCACACTGCTCTTTGGGTGCAGGCGCCAAGAAATGGCTTTATCCTGCGACGGAATGTATATGCTATTCCGCTCTCAGAGTAGTTATGCTAGTCCGGGAGCTTTGTGACGCACGAGTTAATAAGGGGGTAAAATCAGTCGGCAAACTTGATCCTTGTTTCCTTATATTTCGGCGTCGAAACCTGCACGTACAGGATTCTATAAGAGTGTGAACATACAAGAAACCGAGATCATATAATGA